>NC_051181.1:177341796-177419550 GCF_013339695.2 Rhipicephalus sanguineus | reverse complement strand
GATTTAGTTTTTCGAGACGTGCAGTGAATCAGTGAACCAGGTGCATAGTGTATCAGCCGTAATTAGCAGCTGTGTTTTGTTCTAAACATCTAGTATACAGTGCGTGCAATGAATTTTGGAGAAACAAAGCTGAAAATTTTTATCACAGCAATGTCAAATTTATTTTGTGACTATCCAAGGGCGATCAACCACTGCACTGTCCATTCGCACGAGATCAATTGCAACGGCCGAAGCCGCGGCCATAGCTTTGTACATACGCGCAGCGGAGCCCGGGGCGAATCGGCATTTATTCTGACGGACTCACAGGACGCCTGCCGTCTTTTCCTTGGGGGGTCCTACCGGAATGTGTATTACGCATACTGGGGACGGCTCTCACAATGGATCATGGTGTGACTTGGTGCCCGGCGCACTCAGGAGTTGAGGGGAACGAACGGGCGGACCGTTTAGCTCGAGGCATGACAGGCCGAGCCGCGGACCACATAACCCGGGAGGACACTTCGACATCTGGCGCGCCAAGAGACATCCTCGAATTTCAAGACAAGGTAGGCGAACTAAAGCTCCCCCTCATCCTAACCTAAACAGGAGACAAGCACGGGACTGGCGTCGCCCCCAATAAACACTTGCCGACCTTGAGAGACATCACCGACTAATATAGCTGTTGTAATCAGCCGCACAGAAAGGCAAGGACCTCGATGGAGGAATGTGGTGCGAGTGAGTGCTTTGGAGCGGCGAGACGTCAGCGGGACGTCATACGGCTCTCCGCGTTGAGTGCTCAAACTACGATCTCAGCATGCGTTTCTGACGCGCTGTCTTGAAGTGCATGCATGACACAGGCGAAGTACCCAATGCTGGGGAGCGCGCCCTGCGTTTCTCTTTTTCAAATGACTAGTTTGACTGAGTGCTATTGTGTCCAGTGTCTATACGTGCTTGTTGCGCATCCTGGTCGGGATTCGACTGCAGTGTCCAGGTGTAGGTTAACTATTTCAGCTACCGCAAGAGTTTAAAACCATGATCCTGGGCGTTAGTCGTGGTGGTAGAGATATGCCACTAGGCGTAATTGGGGGTGCATCCACGTCCAACCGAGGTACAACTGCCAAACACCAATGGTCACTAAGCAAGCTCTCATATATGAATGTGAAAAAAACACTTACCTACTACTATAAAGACGTTTTTCACTTTCGTGTTATACCAGCTCTTATGACAGAGGCATCAACAATTTTTGTTAATGCGCCCACAAAAATATCGAATCGTCCAAAACAAAAAAGGAAGACCCTCATCGACAGCGATTGTTCGATTAATGTTTAAACCGGTGAACGCTTAATCATAAATCGATTAAAGGATTCATATACCATGCATACTTCGTTCATGCCTTGTTATCTGATTTCCGTTTTTAACATGCCATTTACTGCCGCATATTTGCTTGCCGACATCAGATCGGGCTATCAGCTACATTTGAGATGCATCAGGAAGCAGACAGCGTGCCTGATCAGCTCACGTCACACGCAGAACTTCTCGATTTACAGTACAACGTCGATAGGCATTATAAGACTTGCCTACAAGTCGTATAAAGTGCCTTTCGTGCTACTGCATCTAATGCACAAGACGGGCCTTTCGAAAGAAAAGCAATAAAAATGAGAATGCCAAGAAGGTAACACCTGGCTTGATGTTGGCTTGTGTTCACCTGGCTTAACACAGTAAGATTCACTTTTAAGCCATGAATTAGAGAAATAAATAACCTTGGCTGTTAGTACGAAAGACAAGCAGCTCTATAACGACAGTTATAACTTACATTCCGCCGTTCTGACGTGCAAGTTGGCCCACAACTCGATTAGCGTGATTGCGGTGAGTCCAAGGCATACATTGATGTTTGTCATGTCCTCTTCCACTGGTGCCTCCTGCATTGCGTGAGATGATCGAGTTAGTTTCATAAAATGGTTGCCATTTCGCGCCGTCAAGGAGTATTGGGAAAATATATAAATACAATAACCAATACATAACACACTCCAAAGCTCATCCACTCCTCTTTAAGAAAAGCAGAAAAGACATGATCGATAATGGAGTCTGGCAAGGCGATGCAACATCTCGCCTGCTATTGCCTGCTAGTCTAGAAGAAGAATTCAAACGGCTAGACTGGAAACAAATGGAAGTGTATATTAATTGAAAATGTTTTAGCAATTAATATTCGCAGAAGGCCACAAATAACTCCCAACTTAAAGCGAGAGAATAAACAAGGCTTGAATATGAATATGCAAAAGACAAAGACTATATTACGCGGTCTGGCGAAAAAAACGAGAATTCTTTACAAAAAAGTGGGTCCCTTGAAGGAGCAGAGGAGTACGTCTTCCTAGATGAAATATAGAAAGAGGAGCCTGCTTATGTAAATAAAATCCATCAAAGAATAAAGATGGATTATTGCGCATATGGCATGCACTCGCCACACCTCACTGCATGGCAACATACAACTGTTACAAGGACGTGCCACCGAACCGCTATGAAATGTTTCTTGCATCACTCGCAAGAATGATGGCGAAAGCAAAAGCAGACGCGACAGCTCCGCGCGATAAAAACAGAAGGCGCATTTGACGCCGCTGTTGCGTTGTGAATTGCCACTGACGTAAAGGACTGAATAACAACGTTCAGTTTTACCAATTTCCATACCTGCCGTACCAAGCAGAAAGGTGAGAGTGCTGGATATGGGTCGTTGCCAACGTGTTGAGTAAGCGAATTACTCGCGTTCTCCACAAACGGTCTTATGAGAAATTCTGATAATGTGGCTCTGCTGTTAATATTTTGCGCAGCACTCACGGAGAACCGCGGTAACTGACAATGAAGCTAAGCAGAGCCTCTGACCCCAATGCGGGCCGCGTAACATGGATGGAGTACACCACGACCTGCCATAATCCTAATTGGCCGTCACCACACAGCATCGCACACGTACGTTTCGAATGCTCAAAGTTCCGGTTTTGACTAGCATATCTGCTTCAGGCAAGTAAACCGCCGAATGTTGGTCGTGACCACAGACAGGTTTGTTTTGCCCGTGGCCTCTGAGATGAGCTCCGGCAATCGCGGAGGCCACGGGTTTGCCTTTGGTTGTACTCCGCGAAAGTGGACACGCACGCATCCCCATTTGCAGTATACACAAACTGAAGGCAACAAACATAACATTGGAGCATGCGCAAGAAGACATTCCAACGCGCAGGAAGCGAGAGTTTAAGGGAGAATGCAACTGAAATGACGCAAATGATCGCGGCCGTACCTCCCTGCTAAAGCGAGCTTTGTAGCACTGATCGTAAGATACGTAGCTAACTAAATTGATCATGCATGTACTGCATCGCTCCGACATTATGTATATGCCCAAACTGAACGCATTAAGGCGCTACAGAGGGGACGTCGAAGGGCTTGCCTCGAAATCGATGACGAGCGATGCTCGATGTACTTGCGAGTTGCAGAGTGCCGAAATAACTTCTTTTGCATTGTACCCGCAGTTCGCTTTGGTGAGCTTCCTACTTTTCTGAAGTGTGGATTGGCGGAAGAAGCTTTCCAGGCCCTTTATTTTTCAGGAAACCGTGACGGACACCAACCAAAGAGTGGGATCTATCGTGCCCTACGCAGATTCCCTTACGGACGGCTCTCTTTGCACTACCACTTCGCGGCAGGACTGTGATGAGGTAGCTGGGGGCGACGTTTTTCGCAACGCCTCCCGGGCACAGTCTGACGTCTATACGGGGGACACGACGGCGAAGTTTCAAGAGAGCGTCCCGCTGGCGAATGCCGCCCTTGTTCACCACTACACTTGGAATAGTCTATTCTTCCTCAAAAAAACTACTTAAAACATTGAAATCACGGGCTAGGTGACAAATCTGCAAATCATTTTATTGCGCTTGCACACGTTAACACGCACACACACATACACCCACCCACCCACCCACCCACCCACCCACCACCCACACACACACACACACACACACACACACACACACACACACACACACACACACACACACACGCACACAACACCACACACCCACACACAACACACACACACACACACACACACCACATATATATATATATATATATACCTATATACAAAGGAAACTCCGGCCTTGCCAACCCCCAGTCGGGAAACTTTTCGCGCCAGCGTCTCAGGCTTCTCTCCAGAAGCAGAAAGCAGCAGGAAGGCAGCGTCTGCGGTTTCGCTAATCCACCTCAAGCTTTCCCCCAAGGCACTCCCCTGCGAAAAGAATACCCAATATTAGGAAATGTGTGGAAGACCTTGTGAATTCTGAAATACTGTAACGAGCTGTATATTGTTTTGTCACGTTCTTTATTTGGTCACGCTTACACAAAAGAACAGGAGACCGTGTGCACTGTGGAGATCGACGGTGCACGATACAATCATTCGATGACAGTGGGACGCCAAAAAAGTGTGTCCATAATCTGGCTTTATGTCCGCACTTGCTCTCTAGTAACCATCAAGATATACTAGCCAAGAGTTGGATAGAGAGTGTTGGTTTCATGCGAGTAAATATTTAGATGTCGCGCTACACATGCCGTGTCATTCATGCTATCTCATGCTTAATGAAATGCACCAGGTAGACATTATTGGCAGTCCTTCACAATGGTATAGTAATTATGATATCAAGTTAATGAAACTAAGTGGACGGAAACGCAACTTGTCGCCGTTAGGGGGCCGAACCTACAAGCTCGAATAACGCGTCGGAGTCGCAAATGCGCTTTATATCTCTAAGGTAGGCAGAGGCGCCTGTCCCTGCCTGGGAGCCGTGAAGAACTAATCATGACAGTAATGAGCGCCTTTAGGGAGCACTTCGATATCTTCAGTGTAGCGGAGGCTTCTGTCGAATAGAGCAGGAAATTCTTCAGTCGCTGCAATGCGACGCAGTGGTTCAGTTCGGTGATGATGCAGTTAGTGCTTTGCCTTCCGTGTCGGTTAGCGTGCGACGGCTCTCGCCATAGTAGTGCAGCTTTCACATGCACCGACGGTGTTTGTCCGCAGCCTGTTGCTTTGAGTGCGGCTGCACCGACTAATAGAACTGTTTGCAATCGGCCCCACAGAAAGACTCTACGTTGACAAAATGAATGTCACGCTACTGAGTGCTTCGGGAAGCGGCGAGACACGTCAGCGGGAAGCGGTACGCCTCTCCGCGTTAACGGCTCAAGCTACCAACTCTGCGCCCCAATCCTGAATCGTCTGTGTGGAAGTGCACGCATGAGCGCAGGTGTAGGCTACCCTAATTTTTATTTCCAGGTACTGTTGGCCGATTGGGCCGTTACTGGGGTGGGGTACAAATATGACACAAATCAATCATTGTGTACATGAAGTAGCAACATATAGCTAATACATATATTCTGGAATTTCATAATATGTCACTGCACTTAAATAGTGAAAAAGTAAATAACTTGCATATAAATATTAAGCAAAACATAAAGCAGCATACTAGGCAACAGAGGAAAATTCGCATCAACGATGTTTTGTTCTCCAACTTATTTATACATACATTACATCACCTTACTACGCAGCATTATACATCGCAATACTAATTTATCAACTCATATGAAATAGTCAAAGTAGCTACATTCCATGGCATTATTTCAAGCAAGTGCAAGAGAAATAGAGTTGACATTCATGGAGATTTTACATAGAAAAATATTTCGTAGTGTTGGATTCAAATTTTTCTAAAGTTTCACAATCCCGTATAGCCTCCGGTAAGTCGTTCCAGTCTTTTATGGTCCTAGGGAAGTAAGAGTATGCGTAGGTGTGTACCCGAGATTGGGGGATTAGAAAGTTTCTGCAGTGGTCGCTTCGTAGGTTTCGGACATGCTCGTGGAATGAGGTACTTCGCTACATCAAACTAAAATGTATTTCGAGAAAGTAAATACAAGAATTTATAGTCTGGCTATGCGACGGCGTTCCAAGAGGGTGGGCAAGTTTAGTTCTTGCAGCATATCTGTCACAGAATCAGTTCGGGAGTACCCTGAAAGAAAAATCTTGCCGCCCTTCCTTTGCACTCGCTCAAGTTTATTGATTAATCCTTTCTGATAACGGTCCCACATGATGCTTGCATATTTTAGCGTAGGCCTTATTATTGTTATGTACGCTGTTAGCTTTACTGGTGCTGGAGCGAGCTTTAATTTGAGACGTAGGAACCATAGCTTTTTTTCAGTGGTAGAACAAATATTATTGATATGTTGAGTCCAGTTGAGGTCTTTAGATATGTCACTCCTAAGTATTTACATTTGTTAACGGTAGCTAGACATTGGTACCTTAATTCATAATCAAAATTTAGGACGTGCTTGACTTTGTCACGCGTAAATACAACAGTTTTTTCTTTATTTAGCTGCATTTTCCAAGTTTGCACACCATTTTTCAATAGACGCTAGCGCGTCGCTAAGATCACTGTGGGTAGATATTTCCCGATAAATTAAACAATCGTCGGCGAACAGCCGAACAGTAACATCGTCACTGATGTCTGAACAAATATCGTTAATATAGACGAGAAATAATACCGGCCCAAGGACAGAACCCTGGGGGACACCGGAAGTAACCTTTAGACGATCGGACTGGTGGCCATTTATGTCTACGTACTGTGCCCTATGTCACAGATATGACTTTATCCATTCCACTACATTGCTGTTTATTCCGAGCTGTTTAAGTTTTTTGATTAGCTCGTTATGGGGCACCTCATCAAAGGCTTTTAAGAAGTCAAGGCAGATTGCATGAACCTCTTTTTCATTATTTATTGCTTTTGAAAAGTCGTGAATGGTTTCAACAAGCTGTGTTACAGTTGACAGTTTTTGCCGGAAGCCATGTTGGTTGGAATGTAGGGCCTTCTTGTTTTTTAGATACTCATATATTGCTTTCGATATTATGTGTTTGAGGAGTTTGCAGCAGACGCAAGTTAAAGAAATGGGTCGATAATTTTCAATATTCTGCTTGTCTCCGGTTTTGTGTATCGGGATAACCTTTGCAACAAGCCAGTCATCTGGGACCTGTTTTTGTTGCAAGGATGCATTAAAGATTATTTCTAAGTACCGAGCAATCCATTCGGCGTATCTTCGTAAAAAGGCATTTGGAATTCCATCCGGACCATCCATACTGGGGAGCGCGCCCTGGCGTTTCTCTCTTCAAATCACGAGCTTTGACTGAATGAATATCGTGTACCAAAGTCTATTAAGTGCTTGTTGACGACATCCTAGCGCGGGATTCACAAAATGAAGTGTCCAGGTGTAGGTTAACTATTTCAGCTACCACAAGAAAGTTTGAAAGTTTGAAAGTTTGAAAGTTTATTTAACATAACACATGTATTGGTTACAAAAAACACACTTTTGGGAGCCAACAAATTTGTTAACAGGTCCCTACCGAAGTTAGCTCTACGTAAAAATACATCGATAGCAGCAGTTATTATACACATTGTAATAAGATCGAACAGAAGTGGTCCTGAAGTTAAGTATAGCAATACAAGTATAGTACAAAAGAAAATTTCACACAAATTACAAATTTTTCGAGGAATGCTTAATATACAAGGCATCTTAAGAGGGAAAAAAAGGGAGGGAAAAAGGTAACTGTGAGCAAGTGGCTATGGATTGTCAATAAGGGAGTGCTTTAGGTTTCTTATAGAATGTTTTCAAATTTGTTATCTGGTTAGGTTACAATCGAGTTTATTCCAAAGAGATGTACCCTTAAGTTTAGTGTAGAGCGACCGTAATTAGTATTTACTTAGGCAGAATAGACGACGAACGCGATACATTCACAGCAGTGCGATGCGAGTGGTGAAGCGGACTGTTGTCAAGACGAGTTTTTCATAGATAATTTGATGCATGATTGAGGCAATGTTGTATGTTACCAGATCATAGCTATTTAGGATGTTGAGGCGTTTAAATAGATCTTCACTCTTAATGTGTATATTGTTCGGTCCTAAAATGCGGAGGGCTCTTTTTTGTAAGCGTGTACACTGGTGACAAATGAGTTTTGTATGTGCACCCCCAGAGCCCTATACAGTAACTAATGTGACAGTGAACAAATGCGTAGTAAAGGTTGATAAGTATGTTGGAGGGAAGTAGTTGCGACATTTTGCAAGTATATGCAAGCCATATGAAGTTTTGTTAACTACAGAGCGCACATGAAGGCGAAATTTAAGTGTTTGTCGATTATAACACCAAGAAACTTGTCTCGCTAGATTGTTTTATGGGATGGGTTATTGTAAATGAGTCAGAATGAATAGACGTTTTCTTTTTTTCAGAGGTGGAATAAAATAAAAACGGCTCTCGTTGGTTTAAGTGAAGAGCGTTCAGAGTTGCACCATTGGTGCAATATTTCTATTCAGAGTTAAGCTTATTGATTAGGCTGGATTCCTCATATCAGCTATTATAAGATAGTAGTCATCTGCATAGAGCACAGGGGTCGCACACAAAAGTTGTGAAGCAAGTCATTATATACAGTAGAAAAAAAAAGAGCTTATAACCATGATCATGGACGTTAGTCGTCGTGGTAGAAATGTGCCACGAGGCGTCAACGGGGGTGCATCCAGTGAGGCTGTGGTACAGCTGCCAAACGCCAATTAACACTTGTGCAAGTTCGCAATGTTAATGACACCAAACAATTTCTGCTTCTGCGAAGGCGCGTTTCACTTTCGTGCTACGTGATTCCTATGAAAACAGGGAAAACTATTTTTAAGGCACCCGCAAAAATATCAATTCATCAAAAAAAAAAGACAGCGATTGATCGATTATTGTTTAAACCGGTGAACGCTTAATCGTTAATCGATTAAAAGGATAAATAGACAATTCATCCTTCATTCGTGCCATATCGTCTGATTTCCGTTTTAACATGCCATTTACTACCGCATATTTGCTTCCCGACATCAGATCGGGCTATAAGCTACATTTGAGATGCATCAGGAGGCAGCCAGCGTGCCTGATCAGCTCGCGTCACACGCAGAACTTGTCAATTTACGGTACAACGCCGACAGGCGTTATAACACTTGTCTGCAAGGCAAACAAAGGGCCCTTCATGCTACTGCCACTAATGCACACCACGGGCCTTTCAAAAGCTAAGCGATAAAAATGAGAATGCCAAGAAGCAAGCACCTGGCTTGTGTTCACCTGGCTTAACACAGTAAGATTCACTTTTAAGCTGTAAATTATAGACATAGATCACTTTGGCTGTTAGTACGAAAGAAAAGCAGTGCTAAAACGACGGTTATAACTTACATTCTGCCGATTTCTCGCGGGAGTTCATCCACAGGACGACCAGTGTGGACGCTGTAAATCCCAAGCAGACATGATTGACGTTGGTCAAGTCTGCCTCCAGGGGTTCCTCCTGCATTGCGTGAGACGACCGTGTTAGTTTCATAAAACTGTTGCCATTTTGCGCCGCCAAGGAGTATTGGCAACATATATCAATACTATAGCCATACATCGGACACTCCAAAGCTCATCCACTCCTCCTTAGAAAAGCGAAAAGACATGACCGTTAATGGGGTCCGTCAAGGCGACGCAACATCTCGCCTGCTATTCACTGCTAGTCTAGGAGTATTCAAACGGCTAGATTTTTAGAAACGAATATTAACTGAAAATGCTTTAGCAATTTACATTTGCAGAAGCAAAAAAAAAAAAATAACTGACGACATAAACCGAGAGAACAATGAGGTAGGGCTTAAGATGAATATGCAAAGGATAAAGATTATAATAGGCGGTCTGGCAAAAAAACGAGAATTCCCGATAGAAAAGTGGGCCCATGATCAGCAGAGGAGTATGTCTACCTAGGCAAAATATTGAAAGCGGATCGTACCTATGTAAAGAAAATCCACCGAAAAATAAAAGTGGATTATTGCACATACGACAGGCACTCGCAACTCATTGGCAACATACAACTGTTACTAAAGCGTACAGTGTACAACCACTGTATTTTGTAGTTCTCACTCGTGATGCGGAACTAGGAGAATAGCAATAAAACTGGACGAGAAGCAGCCGGCCTACCAGTGTTCAAGATAACGAAAAATGACAGGCGCAGCTTCAAGAGAGTGTTATACAGTAGAATGGATAGGAAAGCACAAAAGGGTAGCCGATATAAGAGGAAGAAATGAAAGTAGGCATGTCACTTATGAGAATGACAGACCGCAAATGGTCACTTAGGACACGGAAACAGATGTCACGATGTGGGAAAGCGTTGCGAGCCACAGCCATGTAGAGAGAAAAAAAATAGCGAAGTCTGAGGCACAGAATGGAATGAGCTGCGACCGGAAAGGTTAGCTTAAGAATCATGGAAGTGCATGCGTTCTGCTGTGAACACGCAGAGAAGCTCCAGATAATTGTGATGGCGAATTGAATACATTGGCTTCACGCCTCACAGCTTTCTCGCGTGTGCCTTGTGCACGTCAGATAGAGTTTCTCGGCATGAGTCACCCCCCCCCCCCCAAAAAAAAAGAAAACAAGGAAAAATTGATTTTTCTGTACAAAGACTTGAGCACTCGCTCAAGAGAAACGCGTTTGTCCCCATATCGAAAGCAGTTGAACACTCTTCCTGCGTACAGCGAGAGTCGTGACAGCGGCCTCCATTTCCAGGTGGTCGCCCTGAATGCGGAAAACATCTATATTCGGCGAGATAGGTTGTGCCGATTCATCTGCACATGCGTGTTATAGGTTTATAAAATAGAGTCTAAAGTAAGCTCCGAAAATGAGGGCATACCTCCGCGATGTTACTCCAAGCACGACAGAGCGTATTGTAGATAATTTACTGCACTATGTGCTCTACATAGGAGCGCCGTGGGACGTCCCTATAACAAAAGGAGAAACAGCCACCCATGACTGATTACTTCAACAACGAAGAGAGAACACCGTTTTCCTCAAACGCTATATGACTCTAAGCCTGGTGAGTCCGCATCACGCACAAGATTACTCTATCCAATTAAAGATTTATCTTCGTTATAACACAACGCTCTCTGCAAGATTTTGCCATAGCGTTGCTATCTGCTTCGTGTAACGTGGAGTTCCTCCATGCGTTAAATATGCCGCATTATTTATCCGTGTCTCTATTACACGAATCCACAAAAAGCTACTATATTCCACAAAAGTTACCATAGCGGAGTAATTGGCGCCATATATTAGTTAATTCAATTCGCTTATAAACACTGACAGCTTTCTTACGCATTCCCTAATAACATGCACCAGGAACCCTGTGATTTCGTAATAAATTCACTGAACCAATAAAGGTTTCGCAACAATCACGGCTACGGTAACTCTTATGCCATATGGTCGCTTTCGTAAATTCATGCAATGCAGCTGCAGATAAAATATTGCGGCATATTCAATGGACCGTGCGAATACATGTTACGCGAAGCAGTCAGCATCACTGCAGTGCAACGTTTGACCTTGGGCCTTGTATTGCAGACGAGTAAAAGACCAAGGCATCTTCTTTTCCTCACTTCGCGCAGGTTGATTCTAGTCTTCTCCTGTCCCGAGTCGTCCATGCACAGAAGGCCCTCCTTTTACCCACCCAGAACCACAACCGAGTTCTTAAAACACTCTTTCACTTCCTAGGGGCACTGGAATGAACAACCAGCTGTAGAGGCCTTCAGCTACGTCCTTGACTATAGACGTCACTTTTCTTTCATTTCACTTCCGATTTTACAACGAAAGTGTTTTATGCCGGGTCCACCAAGACTTTCGTCACGGATGTTCCGTAGTTCCGTCACGGAAGTACGTCAGCAAAATGAACGCCATCAGAATGGCAAAGAAAAAACTATAAGAAAAAGTTGTGTTGACGGGTGTCGAACCCATGACCCTCTCGGTCCGCAACGATCGCTGGCGGGCGTTGAGCCCACTCAACCACTGCGAAACACATTAAGGAGGCTACATGAACGCGTCTTTTAATCTTTCACAACCCTCTCACAGTGCTCTTGGATTGATGCATGGATGCTATCAGCGTCCCCTTTACACGGGGTGGGGACATCTGTGCCACCAGACTGAAAAAAAAAACACGCCGTTGAAAAGTTTATTTCTTCATGCTTTAACACACCGTCAGGTGGCAAGCCTCGCTCACAGCATCCATCCATATCAAAAAATAGCTCTCCGACGCTCACCTGGATGTCGCAACCGCGTTCCCCGCTCGCCCTGTGAGAAGTAACAGCCAGGCAAGAGGAAAGTCACGACGCGCGCAGCGTTTCGCTTCGCATTTCACGACGCTTTGAAGGAGTGCATGTCGAGTATCTGTGTTTATTATGTGCTTGCTGATGCATATTTGAGCTGGATTCACCATATGCGGTGTCCACGTATATGTTAAGAACTTCAGCTACCGCAAGGGTTAGATTATGATCACGAGCGTTAGTCATCGGTACGGAGATGTACCACTAGGCGTCAACGTGAGTGGAATGCATCCACATCAAGCAGTGCTATATCTGCCAAGCAGTACACGCTGTACGAGCTCTCGTATACCAATGCACTATTAACAATAAACTACCTCTTTAACGACACATTTCACTTTCGTGTTATGCCGATTCCTATGACGGAGGGATTAGCCATAATTTTTTTCAGGGTGCTTCGCGATCCTCCTGGATCCTCCTGGAGGCGTGCTCCCAAATAGGGGCCGTAAAAATAGGAGTGTCTTTTTCTGTATCCAAGCTCTCTTATTTTTATTTCCAATTCTAAAACGTAATGCCTACGAAATTTGCAGCAGGTTCTCGCCTTCAAGTGTTGCCGACAGTGAAACAAGCTGCCAAATTGTTTATTAGTGCACAAAGCGGAATTACGATGACCAAGTTGTGAAATTTACCCGGGCAATCGTGGAACTTATAGTCAATAGCTCACCTCGGCAGCTGGAAATGGCGGAAGCGCTCAGGTAGAGGTATCGCGACGCCGCGATGAAGCCTGCGTAGCCGACAACCGCAGCTGCGTGCATTTTCGGGGATTCTGTGGTAGTGAACTCAACTACCGCCAGCAGCGAAGAGGATCCAAGAATCTGGAACACCAGTGCGCCGAGTAGCGTGCCCGTGGCGGTGGCCCATCCTGGTATTTGCCGCTGCGTCAGCCGACTGTCAGTATGCTTGAACCAACAAATCGGATAACAGCGATCTGATGCCACTCCTCTTTTTCCTCCCTCATGACTCTACAGATGGTGGTACAGGAGACCTCCTGTTGGAAAAAAAAGCACAGAGAATATTTAGGTTGCTTTGGAATCGACAATCCAACAAGCTTTGCGCAGTTCCAATCTCGACACGATGCCAAAGTAACAACGACTGAGAGAGAAACTGCAAGACTAAGAAAACGCGAGACCCTTTTTGAAAAGACAATGCTGTGACAACAGCGAAGGCAATACAAGCATATGTTCGCGATTTCGAAGCGTACAGGAATTAATGTGATTAATGAAAACACTGCAGGATGGTTACTCACTTTTGTCTGCTAGATAAGCATGTCCATCGTCTCTCTGTAGACACGGAATGCATACGCTGCCTCACAGCAGTACAAAATAAAGAAGAATGTCGGAGACATGTCTCAGCGACACTATGCTTATGCTGCACAAAATGCATGTGATACGAGCGCTTCTTTTTCGTCTATAACTGTGGCTCACACCCACTGTCGAGGATTGGCCTGGAGTTGAATGTTTTTATAAACAGCTTTGTGTGCTTTCGCCGAATGGCAGCTCGCGCTCGCCGCAGTTCATGCTTGTGGCGTTACTTCCAGCTGAAAAAAAAAGAAAGGGACACCAGGCCTGCGCGGAAAGCGCAGCACAGTCACGGCGAAAGCTGGAAGAGCGGCATTTCTAGATCCCGTTATAAACTCTCTTGTGGCTACTAATACAAGTACATTAGCAACGTACCCACTACGCCACAAATCATAATTTTTGGAAGTTGGGAAGCACCAACCACGACCATTATTCGTTATGCTGCGGAGAAGCGAGGTGCCATCTGTAAGGGATTATGCGCATTTTGTTGATGCGGACGGTTGATGACGATGAATTATGGCTGAGCCCTTGTAATGGGTTGGAAGCTTTTAAACGACCCACTAGTTACGTAATTCATATTGGTGTGACGCCCGTGTAGTATCGACGTGGGCGCCCTAAGACGCCACGTCGAAGGAACGCCGTGTGCACGCCGGAAACGGCGGCCCCGAAGCAGACGAAAGGCACGCAGCAGGGTGCCGAACAGAAGACCGAACGCCCGGTTTATTATGTACAGTGGAATATATACAATCGAAGTGCGCCCCCTGGGGGCAGGAGAACCGGTTCCGAAAACGGAACCGAAACCACTACACCACAGCCCGGTCGTTATTTAACTGTCCCACCACGCTTTATACACACGTTAACTAGAGAAACGGAGAGCGAGAGAGAGGGAATTAACTTTATTGGGACTCTGAGGAAATGGATCCTGGGAGCCTTATGAGCTTACTTGGCAACGAATAGAAAGAAGTGCACTTGCGAGGAACCCACTACGCTATAAATCATCATAATTTTTGTGAAGTAGGGAAGCGGCCCTATGCAATTTTTCTTCATTCTGCGGAGAACCGTGGTACCTGCTAAACACCTCTAAGGCATTATGTGCACTTTGTTGATGCTGTGGCTGATGACAACAAAGAATTATCGCAGAGGCCTTTGTAATGGGTAGGAAGCATTCAACAACCCACTCGTTGCGCAATCCGCATTGTGTGACGCCCGGTTACAGAATTCGCGTTTGTGTGACGCCTGGTTGTTATTTACTCTTCTACCACACTACATTACCTATGTTAATGTGGTTCCTTCGCGGCATGAAGCCTGTATAGGGCCGTTTCGCAACGCAGTGTCAAGCACCGGCATCGCTCAGGGGTAGAACAGTGGGATCCCACGCCGAAAGCCCAGGTTCGAACCTCGTTCCATCCTGGAAATTCTTTCTTATTTCCTTTTGTTTACTTCGTGCCATAGCGGTTACGGACACCGGCGGCGGCGGCGGCGGTGGCGGACAACTATGGCGTCAAAAACGGCCGTTGAAATGATCTCATAACAGCTTTCGCTGTAAAAAAACAGGATCGCCCGGCCTACGCGGCACAGGCAGCACAGTCACAGGGAAAGCAGGAACAGTGGCCTTTGTAGAGTCCGTTGTAGACTATCTTGAGACAACTAATATATATGCAAGCTACCCACTACGCCCTAAATCATCGTAATTTTCATGAAGTAGAGAAGCACCCCCCATGTCATTTTTTGCCATTCTGCAGGGAAGCGTGGTGCCCGCTACACATATTTAAAGGGGCCCTGCAACACCTTTCTTAGTTTATATTGGAATAGTCTCATTATTGACGTATGACTCTTCACGAGTCATATGCCGCAAAAATTATAGAGATCACGTTCCGCAGCTTTGTCCCTCCACTCAACGCCGCCAGCACGAGGAAAGCTGCGCGGGGCGTGAAGGGAGGGAGGGCGGAGGTGCGAGGAGGCGCCGAAGAGTTACGTCGGCGGCGGCGGCATTATTTTTCTTCATTTTTTTTCTCTCTGGCGTCTCGGCGCAACCACGTGGTCTGTGGCGCCACTTCCGCTCGGCTTGCGTGGTCGTCGTCGAGCGGAGGCCCTCGCACCGTGTATCGCGCGTGCTTGAAAACTGCGAGTCGGTTTGGTAATGTTGGGTGTGCACCTCGAACTGCCGTAGTGTTTTCATCGCTCTGCCAACCATGGACGCAAACCTGCGTGCGCTTTGGAACGAATGACAGGTGAGATGGTTTTGGACCCACAATCCGATACACCGCCTCGTCGCACTGCTCGCGCTTGAATCGTATTCAACACGGCAAAGCTGCGTGCACCCTTCTCCCAGTGGCGGTACTTCGATGCTGTTTGCTCTTCAAATGCGGGCGCACAGCGAGTGCGGGTGACAACAAAGACTAAAGACTAAAAGAAAGGATCGTGGGGCATCGGGCCGGCGCGGACCCATCCCCAGGCTGTCTGCAGCTACCGTGAAAATGCGAGCCTGCTTGGTTGCTGTGTCGCGGTTTCTCCCGGAACGTGAGACTACGGGGAGGATACGCCGAGGTACGGCTCGATGACATACTGAACAGACAGCGAACGGGACTCTCACCAAACAGCGAACACAGGTATCCTAAACTATCCGGCGTCGGAGAAATGCTGCAACGCTCCCTCGGTCGGTCGTGACAACGTGCCGACGATGCAGTTCCAGCTGACGAGGCAACACTCGAACGGCCGCCACTCTCAATGGCCACCAGCGATGGTCAAAAGCACAGAATGTGATTTCGGCACTGCGCATGGTGAAGAAAACACACGAAGCAGCTACGACCAGACGAGCTGTCGGTGAGACCGGAAGTGCTAATATTAATGTTTGTTCGGTGTTTTTAACGGCATAATGTAATATAAACATACATATTATCTACTTATTGAACTCAAAATTAACAGCGAATGTAATAATGAGGGTGTTATCGTGATTACACATCAGCCAATGGTGGAACTGCCGACAATCGCGTCATATATTGCGGACTAATAGATCAGTTGTCGAGAGAAAAGGGAGCGATTTTCAGCTGATTTTGAGAATTTACTGTAAATTCCAGGCCGCTCGCTTCGCTATAATATTTCGCTCGCATGTTCTAGGCAGCCTCGACTACCGATTAGCAGCGCTTCTCGACCCTGCTCAAAAAGTGTTGCAGGGCCCCTTTAAGGCATTGTCTTCGTTTTGTGTGTGCTGTGGGTATAACGATGAAGAATTATAGCTGAGTTCTTTGTAATTGGTTGGAAGCGTTCAACGACCGACTCGTTGCGCCTGGTTTTATTTTACTATTTTGCCAGCCTATAGTACACATGTTAACGTAATTTCTTGTCCGACATGACGCCTGTATAGGGTGTTTTTGCGAATGAGTTTCAAGCACCCGCGCGGCTCTGTGGTAGAATACTCAGATGCCACGAAGAGGGTGTGGGTTCGAATCCCATTCTCTCCTGGATGTGCTTTCTTATTGAGCTTTTATTCTTTTTACGCGCGATAGCGGTTACGGACACCAGCGTCGGAAGCGGCGGACAAGTACGGCGCCAAAAAACGGCTGCTTCTGTGATCTTTTAACGGCCTTCGCTGTAAGAAAGATGGAACGCCGCGTTTCGCCATCGACTGCAGGAAGCTGAATGACATGACTGAAAAAAGGCCGATTCGCACTGGTGGTACCTTGCCTGAAGAAAGCATAGAGCTAGGCGACCTTTTTTGTTTCTCTTATTTTGCTCTTTCTTCATTCATCTCTATCTTTCTCTTCCTTTTGTTTTTAAATCTTTTTGCTATCTGTGTTTTTTCCATTTCATTCCCTCATTCGCTATTTCTACCACTACTCTCGTGAAACTTCTATTTGATCTCTCGTTTCTAAAGGAGAAAAAACAAAATAATAAAGACGACGGTGCCTCACAAGCTTCCCTGTCATCAACACGTTCTCGCCCTACACTGCACAAAGACCAACGGCGGGGAGATGCGATAACTAAATCCTCAATTATGTATGCCTCACCGAGTCTTTCTGCCCGTCAGCCGACATAGGCACGCCTATTCGTGTCTGCGACGGTAGGAGGAATGATAAGGCGAACAATCGCCTAGAGTGTAAGCACCGAGCAAAGGGAAAGATCTGCATTTGTTTTCAACCGAGGACGAACATCCTTCTTACCAGGGAGCACTTGTAACTTCACGGCTTCGAGGTCTTGGAAAGGCGCAATGGTTCCGGGGCTTACTTTGGGGAACTCAGTGGTGTGCATGAGGTCAGAGATGCAATCAGGAATGGTTGTAAATCAAAGGACTGCGGGACGGCTAGCATTGGGTTCTCACGGCAAGAAGCCAAATGCGGCTGTGAAGGGCTGTGTGGGATGGGCAGGTTTCGAGGTGAGGGAAGCTCAGAGCAAGGTAAGGTTCGAAGAGAGGCTAAGGAATTTGATGGAGAGTAGATGGGAAGAGAAGGTGTTCCGTTATTAAATGCGAAGCATTTCTTAGCGAACCTTTGGCACTTCGAGCGTTTCTATCTATCTATCTATCTATCTATCTATCTATCTATCTATCTATCTATCTATCTATCTATCTATCTATCTATCTATCTATCTATCTTCTATCTATCTATCTATCTATCTATCTATCTATCTATCTATCTATCTATCTATCTATCTATCTATCTATCTATCTATCTATCTATCTATCTATCTATCTATCTATCTATCTATCTATCTAGCCGCCTACGACTTTGGGCTCTCCTGGTCGTTTCGTTAATAGGGTATACGCCAAAATTGGTATGGCGTAACGTGACTATTTTTGTATACAACTTTTCAAATTTTCACGCCAGGCGGGCGACATATAGAGTCACTGCAAAATTTCAGACTACCGCAAAGGTAGACTGCACGCGGGCAACATTGGGCGGCGGCGGCCATTTCCCTTCCGGACTGTCCGGCGCGTTGGTAGCGTGTGTTGAGAAGTGACCGATCTTTTCGCCTCGATGCCGTGGTACGCTCGGCGTAAGTGCAATATGTGTGTGTGTCTGTTTCTTCAAAAGGATATCAGAAGTGATTTCGAGTCATCGACAGTCATGTATCGACTGCGCGGTAAGCGGTGTAGTTAATGAAACGTGCGGCGAATGTTGCCATGTGCTCGCGAACTCTCTTCGTGGCTGTTTGTGCTAGCTTGCAGTCGGTGTTCAGGTTCAATTCATAGATCATTCGCGAACATTATCGATCATCGAGAACACCCAGCATTGCGTCCTTCGACTGATCGCTGACGCATACCTTACTTGCGCACCATGCTTGCTGTTCAGCTGGGTGTTATCTGTAATAGAAGTGGTGTGTGTACCGTAGGTGGAAGATGTGCGTGAAGTATCTCGGTTCGGAACGCCAGCAGCTGAACGCACGGGTGAATCGGTGTGCGGTAGGTAAGGTGCATCTTATACGTTGTCATTTCCTAACAGATACGTAGAAAATAGTCCATCAAAAATGATTGACGTCACTACTCAGTTGTTTTATTTCCTAATTTTCGTCTCCTTAATATTCCCAACGTTGCAGTGCATTTGCAAATATTTTGCGGTGTTCCGACAAAGCTTTTTTTTTGGCGTTGCCAGCACGTAAACAGCTGGGGTTTGGTTTTTGCACTCCTTTTATTTTCAACTTTTTTTCTTAATGCACTCTTGTTCAAGCTTTCTCGGCGCAGTGCTTTATGTTATTTTGACCAGAAATAACACACCCCGAAAATTTTTAACGCACATGCTACTGCAACACTGTATGTATATAGATCTAGGGCTCGCATGAAATCGATTCCCTCAATGCGGGAGAGGATAAGCCGATTTTTTTTTTTTTGCTCTGACCATTTCTCACCCACTAAACAGCATTGTAAGAGTACGCTCGGCGCAATGCAGCATTAGCAACATTTTTTTTTATAAAATACGCTTAATAACATTGCCTTATACCAAGTTTATCAACAAAGTTCCACGCTTCAGTTTGGCGCAGTGGCAAATGATCATGCGACAAATGCCTTCAAGGTATACAGTAAACAGTTATGACGCGTTTAAAAAACCGACGAAGTACTTTTAGGGACCGTGATACTGCTAAATATTCGGCCGCGCTCTCCATTCAACGCCCCTGCACCTAAAACGCTTGGAAGGGATATGGCGGCGAGAGGTCACGTGATGCGAATAAGCCAATCGCGTAGGCGGCGGCGCGCGGAAAACGGATGCGATACTCTGAAATTTTTCTAGTCACTCTAGCGACATATTGAAATGCGCGCCGTCTAGCATGCAAGATTAGCGAAATCGCCATCATAGGCTGCGCGTACTCGAACTGGCGCTCTATCCATTGGTGTGAGATTCCTGCTAAAGCCTGTGTTTACTGATGTTTTCGTTTCTTTAGACTGTTTTGTTTGATATCATCACTGCCACTGACCAATTCGTCGCTGTCTGAACCGTTCAGCGGCGCGCATTCGCACTTGCGACACAAGAATGAGCGCCGCGACTGTTTGCCATCGGGGCCAGTAGCAGCAAGCGTAGTACCGGGTCGATCACGCAGTGATGTGTTAGTATTTGGTAGGTAGAGTATTCTTACAGCTCTCTACCGCTTTCCTTTATTGGCGTACTAAAAGTCTACGGATTATCCACCAGTGTCACACCTCCGCGCAAACTCGTTGACGGCGCGTATGTTTGTCAGCTGTGAACTGTAAACGTAACTGTAAACTGCGCCCAATAAAGAAGGAACTGTTTCAGGCTTCGAAATGCAGCGTACAAAAGTTATCACAGGAATTGTGGTCTGACATCCCTAAAGAGCGCACGGTTAACCTTAAATGTGCCATGACTATGCGAAAATATGAACCCTCTGAATTACAGCAACGTATAACAAAAAGTAGAACTAAACGAACTGTAGCGCAAAAACAAAGCAGAGAACACATGGAAACGACCACAAAAATTACAACTTACTAAATTGAATAAATAAAATTTAGGAAGGAAGGAAGGAAAGAAAAAAGGGAGAAGTCAGGGAGGTTAACCAGAGACACTTCCGGTTGGCTACCCTAATCTGGGGGATCGGGGAAAGGGAATAGAAAGACGGGAAATAGAGAGGACGGAAAGAGAGAGAGAGAGAAGAGATGCAGTGCATTCACTACAGCGTGCGGGATTGCACCATATGTCAGAGGCGTTCGCACAAGCCCGTGGTTCTCATAAAGCACAATAGTGCTTTCACTGCCTTGTGGGCCGTCGAGAGATGTGGACGGTGCTGTAGCAGCACCTGCACGGAAAGTGGCCGATCATCCAGTCGCCGCAGTGCGTTGGAAAGTACTTGTCTCTCCGAGGCAAAACGAGGGCAGTGGCACAGCAGGTGTTCGGTGTTTTCTTCGGTGCCGTAAACATCGCATGCCGCACTGCCAGTCATGCCGACTGACGTTGTGTATGCCTTCGTAAACGCAACTCCCAACCAAAGGCGAAGCGAAGCGAAGCTTCGCGTCGATGAAAAATAATATTGAGGAATTTGAAAATACCAGCCTGATGAAAAAACGAACTTCGTTTTATGATGTCCAATTTCAAATATTATCAGGCTAAACGAACAAATATAATGATAAGACACATCAGCTAGAGATATTCTGAATCTTCTCCATTTTTACTCAATAAGCACACAGCTATAAACTCAGGATTGTCAGAGGCAGGTCAGGGTATTGCACTTCGTACATCGCATTGCTCATTGTCAAAATATCACAATGTGTGCCAAGACAGTCTGAACACATGGCTTCATGACAGGTACTTGATAGAACTCATGAGGCAGCTCTGGAAGTCTGCTAAGAACCATACATATGGCATGAAAGTTGTGCCATTAGCAGCATGGGGCAGCGTTCCGCGTCAAACATTTTTTAGAACAAGAGCCCTAGTGCGATTTCTTGAATATGGCAACAAACACAGGCGTTCAAGAAAGTTAACCGCTTTAAAAACTATGACCTTTCTTTTTTTTTTTTTTGAAGTTCCCAAAGGAAAGATAAAAATGCAGATGTCTTGACATCCACCTTTTTCATACTAAAACCTGCCAAGTAACACCATCCAAAAGAAGGTCATAATTTAGTTGTTGTAGCCTTTGTTTCTAATATTGTTTTTTTTCTTGTTTACTGTTTGTAGTTGGTGTAGCCTTTGCTTCGAAAAAAAAAAAACACAGGCGACTCTTGGTATTTTTATAGACTACACAAAAGCCTTTGGCTGTTTAAACCACAATACTCTTTTAAAGAAGTTGTATTGCTATGGCGTACGTGGTGTATCTCATTCCTTGTTCGATGCTTACTTGAACGAGCGTCATCAGTGTGTTACGATTATTAACTCTGTATCCTCTTTTAAAAATATTACCTCTGGAGTTCAACAGGGAAGCCTCCTGGGGCCACTTTTTTTTAATAAGTACGTAAACGATGCGACTGAACTAAATAATGACTCTTCCATTGTAATGTACGCGGATGATACAAGTCTGTTCCTAACCAGCCATGATATAACTAAAGTTTTTACTAAGTCTCAAAAAGCTCTTTCAGATCTTTCGGAGTGGTCGAACACTAACTAGCTTAAAATCAACGCTGGCAAAACTGCAGACAGGCAACATAGTTTCTCGAGCATCTTTATAGCTTAAGAAAGATTGTGATAGGCACCATCCATCGCACGCAACCATTAAGCTGTCTACTAGTGCTTTTCAGAATAGTTGCCGATTTTCTGACCAGATTCTGCTTTGGCGCGCCTTCATTCAAATTGCATCACTTCCCTGTTTGCTCTGCTGCTTCTACGAGGTGTCTTCAGGTCTTGTTCCGGTCGCGAAGTTTCGTCGTCCAGGCACCGTGCGCCTTGCAGCGTGTTCCTAGGACTTCGTTGAGAGGTTGTCGCTAACAGCGGAGGAACTTCGGTATTTCGTCGTACAGGAACCGCACCTCCATCGGTTGCTGCCCTTAGTTTTCCTGGTAAGGGCTCGCGGATCGGCCGCGAGCAGTGTCGGTGTGTTGCCGGCGCTGCGGCGAGATGTAGTGGCCTGGCAAAGGCGATCGGGAAGGTCGTCGGGGTGTACACTGCGCTCCTCCGAGGTATTCAGCGAATATGCGTGGTCGTTCACCTCACTCTGGACACGTCGCGTTGACGTCGAAGCTTTAAGAAGCAAACTGTATTTTTTTTATTTTTTTTTGTTCTTTGTTCGGTATATATTTGTTTATCACTGCTGTATGTATGTACATAGGCAATACAGAAAGAAAAAGCGTTGACGGCGAAGCCGCGTAGTCCTATCTAGCGCTATTGGCAACGACGGTAGGTATGGCCTGCTTCCCCGAAATGGTAGCAGAACGGGCGGTGGTGAGGGGCGCGGCAAACGTCGGTCTTTCTAGGGGCCTAACGCTTACTGACCCACGGACAGTAGGGGGTCAGTGGCGGCGTCTTGGCATGGGCGCAAAGGAGGAGCGTCACGGCGGACTGTAACAGCGTAGCTCATAGTTTGCGGCTTCGGCTGTGATTGCTGGATTGCCTGGCGCACGACGTCAGCGATGGGATTCAGTTGGGGCTACGATGAAGGTACGAATTTTCGCAGCTCCTCTTGCACAATCACTGTGATCGTCTCACGCAGGTCGGCTGTTCCTAGCGCTTGTACGCCGGCGTAGTTTGACACCAAGAAACTCCGGTCACCAAGAAACACGTCCGTCTCTTGCGGCGCGTTTTCAATAGAAATTCAATTTTGTCAATGCCTTAACACACCGCGAGGTGGCGATCTTAGCTTAAGCGTCATAAAAGCGTCGGCCTCGCTCATAGCATCACGCTAATCCAAACCAAAAATAGCTTTGCGACGCGCGCCGTGCCATACCTGGCTGTAACACCGCGTTCCCCGCTCACGCGATCGCTCCGAGTAAAATCGCGGCCGGGGGGCGGTACGACGCGCTTTCCGTTTCCCTCTAGTCCCGACGTGGCATTGAATCACATTTTAACATGACGCGGGATGGAGACCAAGTTCTGCGTCCAATATGCGACGCTCTTCTGCCTATCTTACCTGGTTCTCTGATTACGCTTTCACCGTTAACTACTACAGCTAGCACAAGGTTTCGTTGAAACATTTAACACGGGCGTTGGTCGTCGGGATGCAGATGTACCGCCAATCATCAACGTGGGTGTATCCACGTTAAACGGTGCTAAAGCTGCAAGACATCCAATATACATTGTGCAAACTCTCTTATATCAATGTACAGTAAACATTCAGTTACTTCTGGAAGGGCACGCTTTACTTTCGTGTTATTCACAGAATGAAAACCTTCTTGAAAAGTTGAATGCCATGACTAGTTCTGTTAACAATTCGCGCCTGACACTAAATGATGTTGAGAATGTGCATCGGCTCCCGCACACAATCGGGCAGACACCAGGAATTATCGTGCGTTTTGCAAGGCAGTCTTCTCGCGACATGTGGCTAAGCAAGCGAAATGACCTGCGGGCTCTTAAACCCAATGTCCAAGTTGTAGAAAACATGACCAAAAAAAGTCGCGATCTTCTACGCCATGTCAAGGGATGGGCATTAAAGAACGGTTTTTGATTTGCATGGCAGAAAAAAGGAAAGGTTCTCGCTCGTCGTACTGAACATGATCGAGCGATAGTCGTCCGGAGTTAAGCGGACCTCGACATACTGCTCGAAGACCGCGACACGTAATGTAACTGCGTGCATTTTTCTTTTTGCTGTATCCATCAGTTATGAACTCCCTTCTGTCTGAACCGATAAGCTTATCAGAGTTGAACATTTTTATCGCGAATGATGGTAAGCCGTGCTTGAAATGTATTCACTTCAACCTTCAATCGGGCCGTAATAAGCGTGAGGAACTTGACTGTTTTTTTTGGCGATTCTCCAGGGCTATTTAATGTAGTTATGTTCTCTGAGACACGGTTTGTTTTGGCACATGACGTCTACAGTCTTCCCATGTATTAGTCGTATTATATGAATCGATCCGAAAAGCGTGGTGGTGGTGTGTCTATGCTGCTGTCAAATGGCTTGGACTCGAAAATGCTTTCAGATTTTTGTATTGTAACTCCCAGTTATGAAGTGCTCACAGTGAAGTCTCGTGCACAAGTATTCTGTGTATGCTATCGCCCTCCCGCCAGTGATTTCTCTCTATTTTTTTTTTCGTTTTTAGAATCGTTCTTTGAGTTTATGCGAACCGATACCATTTGGTTTTAGGGGAAGATAGTTCAACACGGCAATTCATGTCTCTTTGAATACCTATTCATTTGAGAATGTTACAATGACACCTACAAGGTTTACAAATACCTCGACGACTATCATAGACCTGTTCATAACTAATTTAGAACAACGGTTTATACGCTCTGGCGCTACTATTTGGGCCATCAGCGATCATTTGCCCATACTTGTTTCTACAAGTCATACCGTGAACCTATCTACGCGCCCCCTACCACCCCTTTCTTATAGATCTATCAATGCTGAAGCACTGTCTCACTTTAGAGACAAGCTACTGCAAACAAACTTGAGTGTCGTGCTAGAAGAATGAAATCCAGACACCGCATATGAGGTATTTCTAGGTATATTTCTTAAAGCCTCTCATTCTTCATTCCCCTTAAAAACGTGCAGACGCGCCAAAAAATGCATGAAGTCTTGGATTACAAAAGAATTACTCCGCCAAATAAAAAAAAAACAAGACCGATAATACAAGGCATTCATCGAAAGTAACAACCCTGAGGCTCTTAAAGCGTTTAAGGAGTTCAGAAACTCTGTTACAAAGCAGATACGAAGGGTTAAAACTGAATACCTACTATACCAATTTAATATGACTGCGGGATGCTCTGCTAAGGTATGGAAGAGTCTAAATACAATGCTTGGAAAATCACTAGAACAAACAATCAATATATTGCAGAGCGGCGTAGAATTAACAGGTCGTGATTTGGCAAACAGATTCAACGACTTTTTCTTTCTCTCGGTCATTCCTTAGATAATGATCCAGATTTTACTTATGCGAATTCTCACACTGAACACAGAACATTTCTTACACCGGCGTCTGACAATGAAATTATCTCGTCTTTTATGGCATTAAGCAACAGTAAAGCCACTGATGTGTCGGGCATTCAAGTACAACCAGTGAAATAAGTATTAGATATTCTGGCCCATTTCTAACACATATATTTAACCAAAGTTTGTCATTAGGAATATTTCCACGTTGTATGCAAACCGCGAAATTGACAGCGATATTCAAAAAGGGGGATAAAAACGAAATGAGCCAATACATGCCGATATCCCTATTACTAGTGTTTTCGAAAGGTTTTGAAAAAAAAAAAATTTCAGAGCGCTTGTCATTTTTTTGTAGACCGCCATAATCTGATGCATCCTGTGCAATATGGTTTCCGTAAGGAGAAGTCTGCTGAGCTTGCCCTGCTTGAACAGAAAGAATTTATATTAGAGAAATTTGAATGTGAGGAAATGGTACTCGGTATATTCTTAAATTTTTCAAAGGCATTCGACCTTGTTAACCATAGCATTTTGTTGAGAAAGCTGGAATCTTATGGTATTAGAGGCATAGCGC
Organism: Rhipicephalus sanguineus; assembly: GCF_013339695.2. Classification (NCBI taxonomy): domain Eukaryota; kingdom Metazoa; phylum Arthropoda; class Arachnida; order Ixodida; family Ixodidae; genus Rhipicephalus; species Rhipicephalus sanguineus. The sequence goes on along the minus strand of NC_051181.1, from coordinate 177,393,571 downwards.
ACTCTTTAATTTCCTCATATTTAAAACATAGAAGTCAGTCTGTAATTGTTGCAGGAGAAAGATCAGACGAAAAAGCGGTCAGATGTGGCGTTACCCAGGGAAGTATCCTGGGACCATTTTTATTTTTACTTTATATCAACGACATTCCGATGATTTATGATACAGCCAAATTCATTATATACGCAGATGACGCCAGTTTATTTTTTTCAGGAAGCTCAGAAATGGACTTAGTTAATAGAGGTAACGAACCGCTATCGAAAATAAGTTACTGGACAACTCAAAACCACTTAAAAATCAACATTAGCAAAACTAAGGCAATCTTGTTTCGACCACGGAAAAAGACCGTTCAACTAGCGCCTATAACATTAAATAACGCAGAAATTGAGTTCGTAACATCAATAAAACTTTAGGCGTCTATTGCAACGAACACATGACATGGGATGACCACATAAACCACTTAATTGGTATATTATCGAGTACAATAGGTGCGATGCGCCGCGTCTCTTTCGAATGCCCTACAAGCATCAATATGCTTCTGTATAACGCTCTTTTCGTACCTGTACTTAATTATGGACTGCTAGTCTGGGGTGCTACCACAAAAGAAAAGATTCACAAGCTCGCAGTATTACAAAAACGCGTGGTCCGATTAGCATGCAAGGTTTCATACCTCTCAAACACCAGGGATCTCTTTATAAGACACAACATTGTCCCGGTAAAGTACATCTTTAACTATAACCTATGTCGCCAGTATAAATCTAGTTTAATGAAAAAAAAATAGCCCGCTACAAACTCTAGCAGGGTTATAGGCCACCTTAATAATGTACAATACGCAAACCAGAGGAATGCAAGTTAGGAAATGTCACACTAATTACAGTAAACATATGCTTCGGTACACGCTACCAGCATTGCTAAACAGAATTAGTAAATAGCAGCTTTTTAACATTACAGAAACCTCATTTAAAGAACTTCGAAGACTGTTTACCACAATATCCTTGCCATGAACTTGCTTTCAAAACGTCGTCCTCCATTTCTTTTCGCTTTCGTCGTGTTCTCAAAAGAAACGTTTCTGAGTATCTTTATGTTGTCTATGCAAGCACGCTTCCTTCTTGCATGGAAATGAGTCATGTGCAATATATTATGTGTGCATTTTGTTGTTGTAGTTGTTGTCTGTAGCCACCGTTTAGGCTGAGATACGTGTAGGGTGGCCACGACACCCTCAAGCTGATCTCCCGCAACATTATTGTTGTAAATAAATAAATAAATAAATAAATAAATAAATAAATAAATAAATAAATAAATGGGAACCATACACTCAGAAATATTCTAAATTGTAAGCGCATACAAAAATAAAGCCTTGCGGTTCATTTTCAGTTCATACTCCCAAACGCAGTCTATCACCGAGCTGAGAGATAAGGCAGCATTAATGACCGTGAAACAACAAACGCAACGTAATCGACTCATATTCTTTATTTCACATGCTGTACGGAGACTACAGTGTTAACCATGGGGTGCAAATCGCACCACAGATAACTACAACATCCAGAGCAAAACATTCGAAACACATTACACCCCTGAACCATAAAACAGATTCATTCAAGCATTCGTTTTTGTTGCGAAGTATTGACGATTGCAATAATTTACCACAAAGCATAGTTGAATGTTGCGATTCACAATCTTTAGAAAGGGGATTCTCAGAATACTTGTAGCTGAATTGTTTTTGCACACGTTCTCTTTTTGTGTGCGGGATGTATTCAAAGATACAACTTTTTTCGGATGGGGTGACCTGTAGATATTGACACAAGATGATTTCAAACTACGCGCGCTGGCCGATCCCTACGCTCTCCGAAGTGTTTGCGGCTACGTGCGAGCCAAAGCAAAAGTGTGGCGGAGAGCACGTGCCTGCGACCCAGGAAATAGCCGCTGCGCGCGACCCACGCGGACCACAAGAAAAGAAGTAGAAGAAGAAGACTGTTCTTGGGACTGCTAAGAGACTCCCTTTTTGTTTATTCCTTCTCGGGCACAAGCTCGCCCCAACTAGTTTGGTTTATTAAAAACGTATTCCTGAACTGTGCGTTACAAATCTGGTGGAGCTGCTGGGTATGATGCCAAGTCCTTCTCGAGTGACAGAACGCAGTCCAGAACCACAGCGACTCGGACCCAACGAGCTGACTCCCGTTCATCAGCGCTGCAGTCGACGCCTACGTGGTGAGGGTCCTGAATTTGCACCTTTGCCGAATTCTCTTAGAACCTCAACGGCTGTGAACGGAGACGCGACCGACATGGCAGCTCAGGTTTCGCCAGCTAACATTGTAGTTAATCAGCCAATGGTGCCAAAGCATTTGCACGGCGACAGCTTTGAGGACTCAGAAGATTGGCTTGAACACTTTGAACGAGTCGCAAAGGCTAACGGATATGAGGCAGATCGGAAACTTGGAAGCGTTTACTTCGCATTGGAAGATAGCGCTCGAACGTGGTACGAAAACCACGAAGCTGCTTTCCTGTCATGGGATGACTTTCGACGGGAGCTGCTCGCTGCTTTGCCGAATACAGACCGAAGAGAGAGAGCTGAAGCTGCCCTCCAAACAAGAAGCCAGCGCAACAACGAAAGCGTGGCGATGTATGTGGAAGACATGTCTCGCCTATTTCGCCGAGCAGATCCAAATATGAGCGAAGACAAGAAACTGCGTCATCTGATGCGAGGCGTAAAGCAGGAACTCTTTGCCGGGCTTGTTCGGAGCCCGCCTCGCACCGTCGCTGAGTTCCGTTCCGAGGCGACTACAATGGAAAGGACGCTACAACAGCGAGCAAGGATATACAACCGAGACATGAACATCACGTCTCTGGACGTAATGCCACCAGTCTATGGAAACAGCATGGAAGTACTACGGGAGCTAGTGCGGTCTGTTGTACGAGAAGAGCTTCAGAAGCAGCGGCTTGACCAGAACGCTCCGATGATTTCGTCCCTGGCTGACGTTATCCGCGAGGAGGTTAGGCAGGCGGTACGGGAACCTCAGCTGAACACACAGCCAGAATTGCCACTACAACAGCAACCGAGAATGTCCTATGCCGATGCGCTACTGCGAGGACCTCCCGGACGTGTCGACGTCGCAGCCGCTACCCCTATGCAGCACCCGATGTCGCCAAGCACACTGCAGCCACCACCCGAGAGGAGACCAAGGAAGAGCGATGTGTGGCGTACTCCCGACAGAATACCACTTTGTTACCACTGCGGGGAGGCTGGCCATATCTACCGAATGTGCCAATACCGCCAGGCAGGACTTCGTGGTTTTCCCGTAAATGCACCTCGACCAAGAAATGGTGAGCGCCCCTTCGAAATCGAGGAATACCTGTCGAGTCGTCAAAGCTCACGTGGCTTTCAACAACACCAACCTCGAGCAACGACGACGGAAAGGTACCGGTCGCCGAGCCCCCGCTTTTCAGCAAGCTCTCCAAGGCGTCGTTCACCAAGCCCACGTTGGGAAAACTAGAGTCAGCGACCTGTGGAGGCAAGGCCGCTGTCGACGCTGATGCAGAAGAACCTCCATCGCTGACTCTGAACGACGACGACCGACTCAGAAATCGGTGTTTTGATGGTGACTTTGCTTCGGATTTACGTGTGTTCGTTGATGGCTACGAAGTCATCGCGCTGGTGGATACAGGTGCAAATTATTCAGTAATAAGTAGCGAGCTTTCTAAAATACTGAAGAAAGTGCTGACTCCTTGGAAGGGACCACAAGTTGGTACAGCAGGAGGGCACCTCATCGACCCGACAGGAATATGCACCGCAAGAATCGGAATTCGGGGTTTCACGTACGTCGCCAGCTTTATTGTGCTGACCGAATGCTCAAGAGACTTGATTATCGGCATGGATTTCTTACGAGCTAACGGCGCTGTGATCAACTTGCGAGAATCTTGTGTCTCATTCTCGACGAGGAACGCTATCGCTACCTTCGACACTGAAGAAAACGTATATGACCTTTGTATTGTGGATGACGACGTCATGGTACCGCCGAGATCGAGCATGTCTGTCGCAGTAACCAACAAAGCATTCAGTGACTTCGAAGGATTTGCTGATAGCAACACCGCACTGACACTTCAAAAAGGGATCTGCATGGCACGCGGCCTTGTTCAGCTACGTGAGGGATGTACCGATGTTCTCCTTACCAATTTTGGAAATGAGGTGCAACACATTGCAAAGGGAACCGTCATCGCCAGTCTGAATGATTTCGTCCAGGTTACGGAGCTGCAGACTTCTGAAACCACGGAATCTGATTTACAAGACGTGGACTCTATACTTGCTGCCATCGACATCGAACCAGGACTACTACCTAGTCAAAAAGAGCTAATAGAGAGCCTTGTAAGGGAATTCGCCGAGTGTTTCTCGACGTCATCTAAAGTCCGACGAACACCTATCGCCAAACATCGCATCATTGTCGACGAGTCCGTGAGGCCTATATACCAGCATCCCTACCGAGTGTCACCACAAGAACGAGAAGTTATCGGTAATCAGGTTAAAGAAATGCTCAAGGACGACGTGATCCAGCCGTCAGCAAGTCCCTGGGCGTCGCCTGTTGTCCTTGTGAAGAAAAAAGACCAGACTTTACGTTTCTGCATTGATTACCGAAAACTGAACTCCGTCACAAAACGGGACGTTTATCCGCTTCCAAGAATCGATGACACTTTGGATAGGCTACGAGATGCCAAGTACTTTTCCTCACTGGACCTTAAAAGTGGATATTGGCAGATAGAAGTTGACGAAAGAGATCGCGAAAAGACGGCGTTTGTGACCCCGGACGGCTTATACGAGTTCAAGGTACTTCCCTTTGGTCTTTGTTCAGCTCCCGCCACATTCCAGCGAATGATGGACACAGTGCTCTCCGGTCTGAAATGGCAGTCTTGCCTGGTTTATCTTGACGATGTTGTAGTCTTCTCTGCCACCTTCGAGCAACACATGGAAAGACTGCGGGCTGTGCTCACCGCTATCAAGTCAAAAGATTTGACGATAAAGCCACAGAAGTGTCATTTCGGCTTCCGTGAGCTCCTTTTTCTCGGCCATGTCATCAGTGCGGAAGGCGTCCGCCCAGACCCTGGGAAAACTGAGGCCGTGGCAAAATTTCCGAAGCCAACTGATAAAAAGGCTGTTAGGCGATTTTTGGGTCTCTGCGCCTATTACAAAAGATTCGTCAAAAATTTTTCACGAATTGCGGAACCGCTAACGCGACTGACGAAAGAAGACACGCCTTTCGTATGGCTTGGCGAACAGGAGGATGCCTTCAACGAACTACGGAAGTGCCTTCAGAGCCATCCAGTTCTTGCGCACTTTGACGAGGAAGCAGAAACAGACATCCACACAGACGCAAGCAATTTAGGTCTCGGAGCCGTACTCATCCAATGGCAAAACGGACAAGAACGCGTCATTGCCTACGCCAGTCGCACTCTTTCGAAAGCTGAGATGAACTACTCGGCGACAGAAAAAGAATGCCTCGCCGTGATATGGGCCATCACCAAGTTTCGGCCATATTTATACGGTAGGCCTTTTCGAGCTATAAGCGACCATCATTCATTATGCTGGCTGGCTAATCTCAAGGACCCATGTGGACGGCTTGCAAGATGGAGCCTGCGATTGCAGGAATACGATGTCACGGTTGTGTATAAGTCCGGTCGCAAGCACAGTGATGCTGATTGCTTGTCACGTGCTTTGATTCAACCCGCTGCCTCTACTTCCACCGAGGACGGACAGGATTTTGCATTCTTGGGAGCTGTGACAACATCAGAGATGGCACATCATCAGAAATCCGACCCGGAACTACTACTACTGATCAAGTACCTGCAGGGGCAGTCTGTCGATGTTCCACGAGCTTTTGCCCGCGGCTTGTCGGCGTTCGTCCTCCGAAACAACGTCCTGTACAAAAGGAACTTTGAAAACAATACAGCGACATTCCTGCTTGTCGTGCCTTCACTTCTACGACCAGAGATTTTGGAGGCTTGCCACGACGATCCGTCCGCAGGGCACTTAGGAGTAAGCAGGACGCTGGCACGCATCCGCACTAAATACTACTGGCCGAAGTTGCTCAGCTCTGTACAACACTATGTTAGAACTTGCCGGGACTGCCAGAGACGTAAAACCCCACCGCTGAAACCAGCAGGTCTTCTTCAACCGATAGAACCACCAGAGGCCCCATTCGCACAAGTGGGAATGGACTTACTTGGCCCATTTCCTACGTCGTCGTTGGGGAAGCGGTGGATCATAGTCGCGACTGACTATCTAACACGATATGCCGAGACAGCGTCTCTTGTTAGGGGAACGGCCGTTGAAGTCGCCGAATTCTTCGTCACCAACAACGTACTGCGGCATGGAGCTCCTACGGTACTGATCACGGACCGAGGAACCGCATTTACGGCCGATCTGACAAAGTCTATTATGAGATTGACGCACACCAGTCATAGGAAGACGACGGCATATCATCCACAAGCGAATGGACTTACTGAACGACTGAACAGAACGTTGGCTGATATGTTGTCGATGTACGTGGACATAGAGCACCGTACATGGGATAAAATATTACCCTATGCAACATTCGCCTATAACACCGCACTGCAAGAGACAACTCGAATGACGCCATTTCAACTTGTGTTTGGCCGGACGGTCACCACACCTTTAGATGCAATGTTACCTATTGACGAGACGTCCGAGAATGACTATGATGTCAGCGATTATATACAAAGAGCAGAAGAAGCAAGACAGCTGGCGCGACATCGTATTCACCAACAACAGAAAGCCGACACGCATCGATATAATCTGCGACGAAGAGACGTCCAGTACGCACCGGGAGACAGAGTATGGGTGTGGATTCCCGTACGGATACGTGGCCTATCGGAAAAGCTGCTTCGCCGCTATTTCGGCCCATACAGAGTGCTCCGCCGCCTTGGCTCGTTGAACTACGAAGTTATTCCAGAGGGACAAGAGAGCTCATCACGACGGCGGCATCGCACAGAAATTGTGCATGTCGTCAGGATGAAACCCTATTACGACAGACAATGAACCATCGAGGACACAACGCTGCTGGACGATAACTGCATCCACGAAGAGGTGTTAGGATTGACAGCCTGGCAACCAGTTTGTCGCGAGCATCGGGACGATGCATTCTGGAAAGGGGGGCAATGACACAAGATGATTTCAAACTACGCGCGCTGGCCGATCCCTACGCTCTCCGAAGTGTTTGCGGCTACGTGCGAGCCAAAGCAAAAGTGTGGCGGAGAGCACGTGCCTGCGACCCAGGAAATAGCCGCTGCGCGCGACCCACGCGGACCACAAGAAAAGAAGGAGTAGAAGAAGAGGACTGTTCTTGGGACTGCTAAGAGACTCCCTTTTTGTTTATTCCTTCTCGGGCACAAGTTCGCCCCAACTAGTTTGGTTTATTAAAAGTGTATTCCTGAACTGTGCGTTACAATATGTTGTAGCAGGGTTTTGCTTTTGTTTTCTTATTTGATATGTTGTGCCTTATTGTTATCTCGAGTATTTGGTGTCAAACAAGTGGTCTGTTTGTGCATGACAACTATATAACCCCACCCCAACTCCTGTCTTGGCATGTGCTGACAGTATCAGTAAGATAAAAATGAAAAATAAATATTTATACAGGAGAAAGCCAGGTGGTGCCCCTCCTCCCTCCTCGCCCGCGCGCCCCCACTCGCGAAAAAGTTTGTACGACAATGCAGTGTCTCTCAAACATCTGGGGACGCCGAAATCAGCAAGAAGGAGTCCACGGTGCCGCTCATCCACGCAAGCTTTCCGTCTGCGCACTCCAGTACAAAATACCCAATATTAGCAAGTGTGTGCAAGTCCTTGTGAATTCTCAAAAACGTGTAACGAGCTGTATAATCTTCTGTCATGTCACGCTTATGTTCTACAAAAGCACAGGAGATCGTATCCACTGTGGAAATCGACGGACCGCGATGCAATCAGTCGATGACAGTGGGACGCCAAAGAGGTGTTTCATAGACGGGTGTTATGTCTGCACTAGCCACCATTACGATACACTAGCCAAAAGTTGGGCAGACAGCGTTGGTTTTATGCGAGAAAATCTTTAGATGTCCCGGTACACATGTCGCGTCATTAATGCTATCTCACGTTTTTTTGAAATGTGGCATGTAGACGTTATTGGCAGCCTTTCACTGCAGCGCCGTAACTACGATATAAAATTAATGAAACTAAAGCGGACGAAAAGGCAACTTGCCGCCATTACGGAGCGAACCTACAAGCTCCAAATAACGCGTCGGTGTCACAAACGCGCTTTTATCTCTCAAGGTCGGCAGGGGTGCTGTCCCCGTCTGGAAGCCTTGAAGTACTTCATCATTACAATAACGAGCGCTGATAGGTAGCGCTGCAGTAGTTTCAGTGCAACGGAGGCTTTTAGTGCAATATTTCAGAAGACTTCTCAGATTCGGTTCGGTGAACGCAGTTAGTGCATTGCGTTTTGCGTCGTGTCAGCGTGTCATGTCTCATCAATGTAGTAGTGCAACCTTCCATTGCACCAAAGGTGTTTGTCCGAAGCCTGTTGCTTCGAGTGCGACATCACCCGCTAATAGAACTGTTGTAATGAGCCCCACAGAAAGGCAACGACCTCGATGGAAGAATGTGGCTTGCGCGAGTGCTTTGGAGCGGTGAGACACCTCAGCGGGAAGCGATACGCCTCTCCGCGTCGAAGGCTCAAACTACGAACTCAGCGTTGAGATTCTGAAGCGCTGTGCTGAAGTGCATGGACGAGCGCAGGCGTAGGTTACGCTAATACTGTGGAGCGCGCCCTGGCGTTTTTCTCTTCAATAGACGACTGAGTGCATATTGTGTACCAGTGTCTGTCTATTACGTGCTTGTTGTCGACATCCTGGTGCGGGATTCACAAATGCAGTGTCCAGGTGTAGGTTAACTATTTCAGCAACCGCAAGACTTTAACCATGATCCTGGACGTTAGTCGTAGTAGTAGAGATGTGTCACTAGGCGCAACTGGGGGTGCATCCGCGTCAAACTGTGGTAGAAATGCCAAACACCAATAGTCGCTGTGCAGGCTATTACATATGAACGTACAAAAACAATTACCTACTTCTATGAAGACATGTTTCACTTTCGTGTTATGCCGGTTCTTATGGCACAGGCATCAACTATTTTTGTTAATGCGACCGCAAAAATATAGATTCATCCAAAACAAAAGAAAGAAGACCCACATACACCAGCGTTTGATCGAATAATGTTTAAACGGGTGTTTGATGTTTAATCATAAAACGATTACGGGATTCATAGACCATCCATACTTCGTCCGTGCCGTGTCATCTCATTTCCGTTTCAACATGTCATTTACTACAGCATATTTGCTTGCTGACATCACATCGGGCTGTAAGCTACATTTCAGATGCATCAGCAAGCAGCCAGCATGCCTGATCAGCTCACGTCACACGCAGAACCTGTGAATTTACGATACAACGTCGGTAGGCGTTATAACCCTTGTCTGCAAGTCAAATAAAGGGCCATTCGTGCTACTGGCACTAATGCACATCACGGGCCTTTCAAAAGCTAAGCGAAAAAAATGAGAATGCCAAGAAGCAAACACCTGGCTTGTGTTCACCTGGCTTAACACAGTAAGATTAACTTTTAAGCCATGAATTATAGACATAAATCACTTTCGCTGTTAGCGAAAGACGAGCAGTGCTATAACGACGGTTATAACTTACATTCCGCCGATTTCACGCGCGAGTTGGCCCACAACACGATGAGCTTGGCTGCGGTGAGCCCAAGCACAAATAATTTAGGTTTGTCATGTCCTCTTCCACTGGTGCCCCCTGCATTGCGTGAGATGATCGTGTTAGTTTCATAAAACGGTTGTCACTTTGCGCCGTCAAGAGGTATTGGAAACATATATCAATACCATAGCCAATACATCACACACTCCAAAGGTCATCCACTCCTGCTTAAGAAAAGCAGAAAAGACATGATCGATAATGGAGTCTGGCAAGGCGATGCAACATCTCGCCTGCTATTCCCTGCTAGTCTAGAAGGAGTATTCAAACGGCTAGATTGGGAAGAAATAGAAATGAATATAAACTGAAAATGCTTTAGCAATTTACGTTTGCAGAAGCCGAAAAATAACTGACGACTCAAACCGAGAGAACAATAAACAAGGGTTGAATATGAATGTGCAAAAGACAAAGATCATATTATGCGGTCTGGCGAAAAAAACGAGAATTCTTTACAAAAAAGTGGGCTCTTGAAGCAGCAGAGGAGTATGTCTTCCTAGATCAAATATAGAAAGAGGAGCCTGCTTATGTAAATGAAATCCACCAAAGAAAAAAGATTTATTATTGCGCATTCTAGTCTATTCTAGTCTGAGTCTATTCGTCCTCAAGAAGAGAAAAACAACTTAAACATTGAAATCACGGGCATGGTGACGAATCTGTAAAGCGTTTTATTTTGTTGGCACACATTAACGCACGCACGCACGCACGCACGCACGCACGCACGCACGCACACACACACACACACACACACACACACACACACACACACACACACACACACACACACACACACACACACACATTCACTCATATATACATATATACAAAAGAAACTCCGGCCTTGCCCACCCCCAGTCGGGAAACACTTTCGCGCCAGCGTCTCTTAGGCTTCTACAGAAGCAGACAGCAGCAGGAAGGCAGCGTCCACTGTTCCGCTAAGCCACTCGAGCTTTCCCCCAAGGCACTCCCCTGCAAAAGAATACCCAATATTAGGAAATGTGTGGAAGACCTTGTGAATTCTCAAGTACGTCTAACGAGTTGTATATTGTTTTGTCACGTTCTTTATTTTGGTCACGCTTATGTTCAACAAAAGAACAGGAGACCGTATGCACTGTGGAAATCGACGGTGCAGGATGCAATCAGTCGATGACAGTGGGACGCCAAAAAAGTGTTTCATAATCTGACTTTATGTCCGCACTCGCTCTCTATTAACCGTTAAGATACACTAGCCAACAATTGGATAGGCAGCGTTGGTTTCATGCGAGTAAAAATTTAGATGGCGCGCTACACATGCCATGTCATTCATGCTATCTCATGCTTAATGAAATGCGCCAGGGAGACATTATTGGCAGTCTTCAACTATAGTATAGTAATTATGATATCAAGTTAATGAAACTTAAGTGGACGAAAACGCAACGTGCCGACGTTAGGGGGCCGAAGCTACAAGCTTCGAATAACGCGTCGGAGTCATAAATGCGCTTTATACCTCTTAAGGTAGGCAGAGGCGCTGTCCCTGCCTGGGAGCCGTGAAGTACTCAATCATGACAGTAATGAGCGCCTTTAGGGAGCACTTCGATATCTTCAGTGTAGCGGAGGCTTTCTGTCGAATAGAGCAGGAAATTCTTCGGTCGCTGCAATGCGACGCAGTGGTTCAGTTCGGTGATGATGCAGTTAGTGCTTTGCCTTCCGTGTCGTCTTAGCGTGCGACGGCTCATCGCCATAGTAGTGCAGCTTTCACATGCACCGACGGTGTTTGTCCGCAGCCTGTTGCTTCGAGTGCGGCAGCACCGACTAATAGAACTGTTGCCATAGAGCTAATATACTGACTCTAGAGAAAAAGCTCCCCATAGGGCCCATGCATTGAAACCTATAACCGCATGGGTTCCGCCATGATGGAAGAAACGAACGTTACCAGACCCTGAGATGCTCGCTATATTTGGCGGTAGTAATCAGTTTTATTCTACCAACCTAAACCAGCTACGCACTGTTCATGCACAGTGTAGTTCATGGAACGTCAGCTGTGTTTTGTTGCGTGAAGACGTGTGTTATTGCAGCGCTGTCTGTGCAGCTGGCCCTGTTGATAACAGTTAACATTTCCACTTGTTTGTGCATGGTTTTTACTAGGCACGCCTTACCGCAAATGCATAACGAATAAAGTTTCTCCGTTCGCTGGAACACGGGTCACTGCACAGATTCGCAGGTCGAAGCAAAGTGCGTAGGCCGTGGTCGCGCGGTTCTTCGACTTGCAATGACGAGAAACGTGTATCCACGTTATTTTTCAGCTAATTGCGGCCGTACTTCAGCGCAGAGAGCCATAAAGCAGAAAAACATCGATTGCAGCATGCAACGGCGAATATGAGTGAGGCGTCACCCCAAAGCTTCAATCAAAACTAAAGACACACGGCACATGAAATTTTATCGTCGTTAAAACAACTAAAAAACTTAGGTTGCGCCTAGTTAGTACATAACTTTCAATGCTTGTCTCATCTCTTCTTTGCCGTCCGTCCTGGTTTACACTGAAGTTTTCAGCTTGAAACAAAAAAGGGCTGTCACATAAAGGCGAGTGGCACGAGGCAACAGAAAACGCACACAACGGGACACTATGACAACTACGAGATACACGACGTAAACGAAGTTTCAGGGGCTTTAGCACGACGCGCAGACAGGCGCAATCGACCGCGAGCACACTATCGAGTGTTGGCGTTGATATCGTGGCGCCATCTAGTAAATCAGCCTGCAAACGCTCCTTTCCACGCAAACTAAATTGCGTTAGTAGCCGTCGTATTCTTTCGTGAAAGTACTGAAAATATACACAAAACGATATCCGCGCGTTTTTAATTGTGAAATGCCTTTTTAGGATTGATATGTGATGTGAAGCATGACGACGTTCCAAAATGTTAGCGTTCTTGTGGTTAGCGGTCTCGCGGCCCAGCTTTTCCTCTAGAGTCAGTATACAACTGTTGCAATCAGTCCCACAGAATGGAAACTACGCCGACCGATGAATATCACGCAACTGAGTGCGTTGGAGCGGCGAGACACTTCAGAGGGAAGCAGTACGCCTCTCCGCGTTAACGGCTCAAGCTACCAACTCCTGCGCCGCATTCTTAAATCTCTCTGTGGAAGTGCAGACATGAGCGCAAGTGTAGGCTACCGCAATAATGGGGAGCGCGCCCTGGCGTTTCTCTCTTCAAATCACGAGCACTGACTGAGTGAATATCGTGTACCAAAGTCTATTCCAGGTACCACGAGAGCTTAACCATGATCATTTACGTCGGTCGTGGTGGTATAAATGTGCCACTAGGCGTCAACGGGGGTGCATCCACGTGAGACTGTGGTAGAGCTGACAAACGCCAATTGACATTGTGCAAGTTCTCATGTATCAATGTACACCAAATAATTGCCTACTTCTGCGAAGATACGTTTCACTTTCGTGCTATACAGATTCCTATGAAATAGGGAAAAGTATTTTTTAAGGCGCCCGCAAAAATATCGATTCATCAAAAAAAAGAAGACCCTCATCGACAGCGATTGATCGATTAATGCTTAAACCGGTGAACGCTTAATCATTAATCGATTAAAGGGATTTTGAGACCATTCATACTTCATTCGTGCCATGTCATCTTATTTCCGTTTTAACATGCCATTTACTACCGCATATTTGCTTGCTGACATCAGATCGGGCTATAAGCTACATTTTAGATGCATCAGGAAGTAGCCAGCGTGCCTTATCAGCTCACGTCACACGCAGAACCTGTCAATTTACGATACAACGTGGGTAGGCGTTATAACACTTGTCTGCAAGTCAAATAAAGGGCCATTCGTGCTACTGCCACTAATGCACACCACGGGCCTTTCAAAAGCTAAGCGAAAAAAATGAGAATGCCAAGAAGAAAACACCTGGCTTAACACAGTAAGATTCACTTTTAAGCCGTGAATTATAGACATAAATCACTTGGGCTGTTAGTACGAAAGAAAAGCAGTGCTAAAACGACGGTTATAACTTACATTCTGCCGATTTCTCGCGGGAGTTCATCCACAGGACGACCAGTGTGGACGCTGTGAATCCCAAGCAGACATAATTGACGTTGGTCATGTCTTCCTCCAGGGGTTCCCCCTGCATTGCGTGAGACGATCGTGTTAGTTTCATAAAACTGCTGCCATTTTGCACCGCCAAGGAGTATTGGAAACATATATCAATAGCATAGCCAATGTATCACACACTCCAAAGCTCATCCACTCCTCCTTAAGAAAAGCAGAAAAGACATGATCGATAATGTGGTCCGGCAAGGCGATGCAACGTCTCGCCCGCTAGTCACTGCTAGTCTAGAAGAAGTATTCAAACGGCTAGATTGGGAAGAAATAGAAATGAATATTAACTGAAAATGCTTTAGCAATTTACGTTTCCAGAAGCCGAAAAATAACTGACGACTAAGACCGAGAGAACAATAAAGTAGGGCTGAAGACGAATATGCAAAGGATAAAGATTGTAATAGGCGGTCTGGCGAAAAAACGAGAATTCACGATAGAAAAGTGAGCCCATGAAGCAGCAGAGGAGTATGTCTACCTAGGCCAAATATTAAAAGCGGATCCTTCTTACGTAAAGAAAATGCACCGAAAAATAAAGGTGGATTATTGCGCATACGACAGGCACTCGCATCTTCTCGTTGGCAACATACAACTGTTACTAAAGCGTACACTGTACAACCACTGCATTTTGGAGTTCTCACATATGATGCGGTAACCAGGAGAATAACAACAAATCTCAACAAGAAGCAGCCGGCCTACTAGGGTTCAAAAGAACGGAAAATGGCAGGCGCAGCTTTAGGAGAGTGGTATACAGTAGAATGGACAAGAGAACTCACAAGGGTAGCCGATATCGTAGTAGATATAAACGAAAAAAATGGAAGTAGGCATGTCATATTATGAGAATGACAGACAGCAGATGGTCAGTTGGAACATGGGAGTAGATGTTCCAACTGTCGTTCGCAACGCGAAGTGTTGCGAACGACAGCCATGTATAGAGAAAAAAAAATTAGGGAAGTCTGAGGCACAGAATGGAATTAGCTGGGACCGGAATGGTTAGCTTAAGAGCATATGGAAGGTGACTTCGTTCTGCACATCAAGACAAGCAGCTGATAATTATGATGGTGAATTTGAATACACACATTTCACACCTCACAGCTTTCTCGCGCGTGCCTTGAACACGTCCGATAGAGTTTATCGGCATGAGTCACCCCCCCCCCCCTCCCCAACAAAAAAAGAAACATAGCTTTTGCTGTAGAACGACTTCAGCACTAGCTCACAACAAATGCCGTTGTCCCCATTTACTAAAGCAGTTGAACACTATTCCTGCGAACAGCGAGAGCCGTGATAGCGGCCTCCATTTCCAGGTTGTCGTCCTGAAAGCGGAAAAATGTCTACATTCGGCAAAATTTGTTTCTCCTATTTATCTGCACATCTGTGTTATAGGTTTATAAAATTGAGTCTAAATTTAGCTCCGAAAGTGAGGGCAGACCTCTGCGACGTTACTCCAAGCACGACAGAGGGATATTGTAGATGATTTAGTGCACTATGTGCTCTACCATAGGAGCGCCGTGAATAACCACTTATGACTGATTACTTCGACAACGAAGAAAGAGCACCATACGACTCTACTTTATTACGTATCCGTAAGTTTTCCAAACAACGCTCATCAGGTGTCTTTGTGTTACTGGTTTCCTGAAAAAGCTTCGAAATTTTGGAAATCTTTTTCAAGTCAGATTATCTTCACGAATATTTCTACACTACCTTCATCGGGAACAGCCATCTCTTACTTTATATTTACGCTATCCCCTGCGTTAGTAGAATAAGATCACTTCATCGTAGTCGGACAGCACCTGTGAAGGCCCTGTCTTCTATGAAAAGTACATTCGAATGCTGGCGTTGCATTCGTTGCTTAGTGGTTCCGAGAGCTTCCACTTCTAAATTTCTTTGAACCTCCTTGGTGTTATGAAAAAAAGAAAAATTGTGCCGGTTCGACGCAGTAAGGGAGTTGATCATGTAAGTTTAAGATACAGTTGATGTTACCAGAAATAATACAACGACACCGTATTCTGTGCATAGCCAGCATTGCTAGGTTGCATTGCATGTTCGTATTGCTTCTATTATCGCCTACTCCTTACGCATTTAGGGAAACCGCTTGAATCAATCTTTGGTGTGCATTTATAATCATAACAATGGAACGAGAGGTCACATAGCCGCACTCTCATCTGTTTATGCTGGCACCCTTTGTGACGGCCTGATCATCGCACTTTACGCTATACTTAAGGAATCATACGCGAGCCCGGTGAGTCCGCATCACGCACAAGAGTACTCCATCCCAATTAAGGATTTATCTTCGTTGTAACACAACGCTCTGTCCAAGATATTGCCATAGCGTTGCTATCTGCTTTGTGTAACGTGGATTGCCTCCATAACGTTAATAATGTCGCAATATTTTATCTGTGCCTATATTACACGAATTCACAAAAGCTACTATATTCCACAAAAGTTACCACGGTGCAGTAATTGCCGCCAGATATTGGTCAATTCAATTCGTTTATAAAAATGACCGGCTTTCTTACGCATTGCCCTAATAATATGCATCAGGAACGCTGTGATTTTGTAATAAATTCACTGCACGAAAAAAAAAAAAGATTTCGCAACAATACCGACTACGGTAACTTTTATGCAATATGGCCGCTTTCGTAAATTCATGCAGTGCAGCTGTAGATAAAAAAATTACAGCATATCCAAGGGTGAATGATGAAGAGCTTCGGCGAAGCTCCTGAAGCAATCATGGTTACACCGTGAAATGTTCAGTGGTTTCGCCCAGCAGTAATCAAAGCGATACGCCGCTTTGATTACTGAACGCCATCTAGCGTGCAGGGTGCCGCTGCTTTTTTCTTCTTTTTGTCTTTTTTATTTTTTTTTTCTTTTTTTTGCACACATATTGCACACACACAAAAAAAACGCGCCGTTGCTACGACCTTCCCATTTGGCGCGTTTCCAATACAATTTTAATTTCGTCAACCCTTTAACACACCGTGAGGTGGTAAGCCTCGCTCATAGCATCCATCTATATCCGCCTCGTGCGCTGCTGCTTTCAGTTGTACTAGTGGCGCCACCAACGACGAACGGTGGCGAAAGGTGGATACGCGCGGCTCATAGAAGCCGTGGGCAAAGCGCCCGTTACTCGCCGTTTTTCTATTCATTTTTCATTCTGGTTTGATATTTGTACTGCCGACGCTGCTCCACTAGACAACCATGCCGTCTGTTACGTCGATTGTTCTACATTATTTGTTTTAAAATGACAGGCCCGCTTTTTATGCGTGCGCGCGATGCACTGCGTACGTTTCTTACGTGCATGTGTCCAAGTTGTTTGCGTGATCTGTTAACACAGATGAAACAAAAACTGTTGCAGTACAAAACAGCATTCTTGTTTTATTGAATACCCCAAACAGTACAACAACAATGACTATTACGGCTGTATGCCTGCTTAAGAAACGCACATAAGACACGCGTTTTTATCTTCGCCCAACACTCGTAGCACTCAACTAGGCCAAGAAAACCAAAATCTAACTTGCTCAACGTTTTAACAGCCGTCACACAGCTGCATAATAATGCGTGAAAGTACTTTAGCAAATGACCAACAAACATTCACACAGCGTTTTTTTTTTGTTCACAAACCGCGTTAACATATGAGAAAGTTCTAACTGCATTGCAATCACATATTTCAGAATATCTAATCATTTTCACCATTGAAGCCACAATCCTCTAACACATACGCTTTAAATTGAGCATGGCATTACTCAGACGTATATAGGAAATGCGCACGCGTGGCATTACTCAGATTTATACAAGAAATGCGCACGCGTGTAATATATCTCGTATGCTAGATTCTCCTTTGGTACGTGCAGCTCAACATAAAATGCGATTCTGGAAGTAATGTTCATGGAGTAGCGAGCATATAGAAGGGCAACTACATACAACTTCACTTACTTTGCAAAAACGGTATTCCAATTGCAATTCAATATTAACCGACGCAACAACGATAACAACACACTTGTTGCACACAGGCGTACCAGGTTGACGCGCGAGGCCAAGCGCGGTATTTTAAGTGTAGCACAATCGTGCGCGTACAGTACGCTAGAATATTCTAACACAATGTCGTCAAGCTTGCAGTCACTTCAGCGGTTCCCACGATGTAGCACCAGTTGACGTCCTCGCGTCATCAAACTGCTACGACGCCGAGAACTACACACACAGCTGACTTGGAAAAACGCGGTCTTGCAGGAGGCCATCTTGTCCAGCAACCAATGGACAAAATACACAGCTGAAGCGTCTGAAACATTGCTGTTGATGAGATGACAGCTGAACAAAATCAGGGCTCATCGTCCGACGTGTGGCCACCGCCTTAACACAATATTAACGTTGCAACGTTCAAGGAAGACGCGACGAAAGCGACGAGCCCAGCCGGTCTTGTCGGGTGCGCTACTGCACAGTGCAGAGCGTGCGCTCTCACGGCCACCGAAAGAAATAAAAGAAAGTGGAGAGAGGAGCTAGCTTGGAGCATGGCCAGTCGGTGGAAGCAAGGGGACGTGTTGCGTCGTCGGTGTGGCGTATTGTCGAGAGATGGCGCTAGTTTGTTTTTGCGCAACGGAATCGCAAACTTCATTGAAAATGCATGGGATCCTATGGGGGTTTGTGAGAGGGTACAACCGCCTGAGCTGAGCGGTGGCGCCACCATACCGATGCACGAGGCGGATAAAAAAATAGCTATCCGATGCTCGCCTGGCTGTCACACCGCGTTCCCCGCTCGCCCTGTGAGAAGTAACGGCCAGGCTAGAGGGGAGACACGACGCGCGTAGCGTTCCTCTTCGCATTTCACGACGCTTTGACGGAGTGCACATCGAGTATCAGTGTTTATTATGTGCTTGTTGATGCCATCTTTGCGCGGGATTCACCATATGCGGTGTCCACGTATGGGCACACTGCGCTTGCATATGCGGCTCCACCAGCGCGACGGCGTTCAGCGCCAACGCGGCCATTTCCGCGTCCCTGGGGTGATAGCGTTCCCTCCCAGACCACACGCGCGGCTGCTTTTGCAAGCATGGTGTCGTCTGCATGCGTTCATCTGCAACTGCTGGCTGGTTTTCAGACCGTCGAAGGTTTGGACAAACTTTTCAGGGCAGTAAACATTGATAAATGCAAACTTCTGTGCGACTCAGGTCTTGTACAATCGCGCTCAATATGACTTGCAACACGGGAGAGCGTGGCCTCACGAGTTTAATGATTGCGCACGGTTTCAACTTAGTTCATTTCTCTAACCTTATATTATTTTCTTGTCTGGGAACATCCCCCAGTGTGATAACATTGTTTTGTTGTAGAAATAAGCGCTAGTGGAAGCAATGCCAAATCTTTAAGCTCGTGAGGCCAAACGCTCCCGTCTTGAAAGTCATATTGAGCGCGACTGTACATAGTGGTAAAGTAATTGTCTCTAGGACGGAAGCGTAGGTGACAATTCGGCGTGTGTACCAAACGCGCATCAACGCTCCATCAAAGACTATGAAGTTGAGAGTACATAAGCATTTTTGTTAAATGGTCTCGTTTTATTTCATTCTGTTTTGTTGTTTTGAAGCTCTCTCGAAATAGATGCGTCATTGATGCGACCTGCGACTGCAGGTCTCATCATCTTAGCAGGATAGCGCAAGCACGCTGCGGCAGTGACCGTGTACGTGCAGAGATATAGAAAACATGATTTTAGCGCGAAAATTTTGTTATGTAAAGCTCACAAAAATAATATGCGAGCATGCCAAGCGCTAAACAGGTACACCAGCCCTACAAATATAAACTGTGAATCGAATACGTCTAGAACGAAAGGAATATTCATCGCTGTCGAGCCTAAACATGCGAAACGCGCATAAATGTTACCGCAGATTTAGTAACATTTGCATGAGCGAGCTGTTACAGCCTTGTAAGGGGATGGAAAAAATTGCCAGGAGGTAGGCTGCGTGCTTCTGTTCACTGGCCTTAGCATTGGCCACGAAATGCATACTACCAAATTCTGCTATATTATGTGAGCTCCCAGTCTGTTCCATCAACGCTTCGCATGAAATAAGAACTAGAATTTTAAAAATGTCTTCGCGATATTGATTCAGCGTGAAAAAAGACATATCGCCATTTGGAGACCACGATTAATAAGTGTATAAAAATTAAGACAGGTCTGAAACAATGTTTCATTCCATGGGAGCCTCTCCCATGAAATAAACGTAACACCCTGCACCGAATAAAATTACAAAAGGTCTTGTCACGGCGAACAAGTTGTATCAAACGTTGGAGTCTCTCTTTATTCCAGTGAGCATTCGGGAAGCGGTAAAACTTTGTTCCAAGAGAATTGCTGCGGGTATTGTGACAGCCCACAACACAACAAACCTTCTTGCTGCGATGCTGGCCCATGGAACGACCAACAAAGAAGAAACGCTTCGCAAAACTGCGGGAAAATGCGAACGAGCTGGCACGAACGCTGTCACCGGCCACGGCAAGCGAAAGCTTCCATCACCCCAGGGACGCGCGTGCCGCCGCTAGAGGCGTTCCCGTCAGCGGATAGTTTGAAGCGCAGTGTGCCCATAGGCACCGTCCACTGACCAAAGGACGCTGCGTTGCTGGCATTGGCCCATCCCAAGTTTGCTGGCATTGACCGTTAGGGGCGTGCAGAAAGCAGACGCGCGCACGCGTCCCCCGTGTCGCCCGGCCGGAATCCGGCCACTCATGCACTGAGGCATAGAGTTTCCTACAATACTTACTAGAGGGAACTCTAGCGCTAGTGTCTATAGGAGGTGCAACGCATGGCGCTTCAGCCAGCATGGGAATGATGGGTAGTACACAAATTTGTCTAAACTTCGTTGTTTCGGCTCCGTTTGGCTGCGTGTCGCCTGCATCCGCTTTGTCGCAAAACAAAGTTCAGCAAAAGTCAGCAGTTCCACTTCACCACTTTAACTTTTTTACGCTCACCAAATCAAACCTGGTCCCGAAGTTCACAACGGTCTATCCTATTATCCGAAACGAACGTCAAAACACAGCAATAAACAAAGCCACAAGTACGTTTGAAGGCGCAAGCACGAAGACTAGGCAAATTTCTGTACTACCCATCATTCCCATGGTAGCTGAACGACCGCAGCACCTGAGTCCCCTCTAGTTAATTTTAGGAAACTCTATGCACGGAGGGACACGCGCGCATCGCGTTCCATTATGATCAACCCCGTCTCATTATTGCTTTTTTTATCCGCTAGGTTTTGCGTTCTGGCGCTGCAGTCGAACTGGAAAACTCCACTGTGCGGTCCCTATATATTAAGAACTTCAGCTACCGCAAGGGTTAAATCATGGTCATGGGCGTTAGTCGTCGGTACGGAGATGTGCCACTAGGCATTAACGTGAGTGAGATGCGTGCACATCAAGCGGCGCTATATCTGCAAAACAGTATACATTGTGCGAGCTCTTATATAGCACGGCCGCTACATAAAAAAAAAGGTGCGGCCTGGTGCGTGGCGCCGAAACGGTGTCTGGGGCCTAGTTCCCCCTTGCGCCCGCACTGGCGCCACCGCTCCGGTACAGCAGTTCACGGAGAAGCGCTTCGACAGTCGCGTTTGTACGCGCGACACTTCAATCAGGCCGTAGATAACGCGTTTTATAGTTGAACATTACAGGTTGAATATTGAAGTCGTTATTAGAAGTGCCGATTACCCCACATATGTGAACAGTTTGCCCTAGGAGTACCAATGTTTTGTAGATTGGCCTGAATACTCTCCATGAATGCTGCCCAATTGACTTACGTAAAATGAAAAGTGTCACTCAATCACTGATCCCGTTAAGGGGGACGCAGTTGCCGGGCAGATTCCAAGGGCTGACTTATCGGCCCACCGAAACGCACCATGAAAGCACACACAATTTAAATGTAGGTCGTTTTATTGCGCCTACGAACGCCGGTTGTGGTCCAAAGAACGAGGTAGAGCCAAGAGACAGCACAAACAAAATGTACATTCAGATAGGCCAGTACAAGCATCACGCAAAATTGCACACTCGGCAGGCTATCAATTACAACTCACAACATCACTTAGATGGAGTTTAAAACACCGCGCTACAAATGCAATCTCATCCATTCGAAACTATACAAGAACATTTAAATGCCTTGAATATTCACCAAACGTGTGCAGCCCACAGTTCTTCGAACGATTCTCGAATATTTCACTTTCAGGAAACACTCAGAAGAATTCCAGCTCGGATCACCGTCATTCAGCGACACTTTTCAAAACAGTGTTCCCTCAGCGTCATCACTCGATTCATCAAGATCGAGTGACCGCACTACAGGACTCACTCTAACAACATAAACTCTTCGCCGACTTCACCATACTGTCTTACCCTCCATCGTCTCTCATCTGGGTCCTTCCGGGTTTCGCGAACATTCCAAGTAATTGTTCGGCACGCAGAACAGTGACAGCTAGGGGAAAGGGATTAGTCTCTCCGGTTCGTCTGCGGAAACGGTCGCTTCCACTTTGATTTTTCGAATTTTCCCGATCTAAGCGCGCGTTAGGCTGGTTAGGCTGTCGCGACAGCGTCTTCAGTGCAGAGGGTAAGGGCTCGCCCTGGGGGCCTTTTGATGGTTGTTCTTTTTTTTTCGGTGCGCGCGCCCGTTGAGGGGAACCTGTAGGCGCAGTGATTCGATGCCGTCATCAGGATGCGGTGGCGCGAGCCTGTTTTAGCCCTCGTTTGTGACAAAAAGAAGTGCTCTATTTCAAATATTACGCTCCCGACACTGTAGATCGCACGGGAACACGCGGTACTTCACAGCAGCGTCTTTTCACGCGTTCGAGTTGCACCGCGGCACACAACAGCTTAGCGGCATCACACCTGTAGAAAAAACTGCCTGCCACACACGCGCGCACCAGAAAACCGTACTCAGGTGCAGGAAACAGGCAAGCTGCCCACACACGCGGTCACACAAAAGAAATACATGAGGAAGCACACGAAAAAACACGCGACACGCATAAATCCTGAGGCGACCACATTGTAACACGAACCGGTGCCTGCTTTGTGTACGTGAGTAGTAGCGCCCTCACACCGAACAGCGGCCGCAACTGTGAACTCAGCCGAGCCGCGGTCGCCCATTGACGGCGACGCGACGCAGCATGCCTCACCTGCTTTTTTTTTTTCAAGTAGCGGCCGTGGCACTATTAACAATAAACTACTTCTGTGACGACACGTTTCACTTTCGTGTTATGCCGATTCCTATGACGGAGGGATCAGCCATAATTTTTTTCAGGTCCTTCCCGATCCCCGTGGATCCTCCCAGAGGCGTGCTCCCAACTAGGGCCGCGAAACTAGCATTTTTTAGATGCGAAGTATCTTAAGGCGGAGCTCAATCCGGTGGTGGTGGTGGTGGTGGTGGTGGTGGTGTGCGTTCTGACCACCCTTACTGCGCATGCGCATAACCTCTCCACACACCTCCTCTTCCCCTCTCCACACCTCCTCTCCACTTTCCCTCTCCCCTTTCCTCCCCTTCCCTCTCCCCTTCCCCTCTCCACTTTCCCTCTCCCCTTCTCCCCTCCCCCTTTCCACTCTTCCTCTGAAACGCGGGCTAGACATGCCGAAATTCTCTTCTGCTCAACGCCGCGATGAGCTCGAGCGCATGCGCGTCCCCTCCCCTTCTCTCTCCTCTCCTACGCTGCCCCCCTCTCGCCCGCCTGTAGGCCGCGTTCCCCGCTCGCCCTGTGAGAATTAACGGCCAGGCTAGATGGAAGATACGACGCGCGTAGCGTCCCTCTTCGCATTCCACGACGCGAGGTCGGTAGCATGCCCAACGAACGCCAACGGAACGCGATCGTGCAAGTGCTCCGGCTTCGCATCGCCTCATGGTCCCCTTTAGCGGGAGATGGTGTAATTTTTTTTCTGTATCGAAGCAGTCTTTATTTTTCTCTCCAATTGTAAAACGTAATGCATTACGAAATTTGCAGCAGGTTCTCGCCTTCAAGTGTTGCCGACAGTGAAAAGGCTGCCAAATTGTTTATAAGTGCAGGAAGCGGAATTACGATGACCAAGTTGGTGAAATTTACCCGTGCAATCGTGGTACTTATAGTGAATAGCTCACCTGGGGAAGCTGAAAGAGGCGGAAGCCTCTCAGGTACAGGTACCGCGACAGTGCGATGCAGACTGCATAGCAGGCAACCGCAGCAGCGTGCGTCTTCGGGGCTTCCGTGGTCGTGAACTGAACAACCGCCACGAGCGAAGCGGACCCGACGCACTGGAACAACAGGGAGCCGAGAAGGAAGCCCGTTGCTGCGATCGAGCCTTGTAGTTGGCGTTGTGAGAGCCAGAAGCACAGTATGCCGGACCCGGCAAGTGTCAGGAGCCCGAGAGTGACTGCGATTTCGTGCCACTTTTTCCTCACGCATCGATCTCGATACAGTGATGCACTGAAGTGCCTGTTGCAAAAAATGCACAGAGAGTATTTAGATTGCTATGTAATCGATAATCCAACAAGCTTTGGGCAGTTCATATCTCAACACGATGCCATGTAACGAAAGAATGCGAGAGAAACTGCAAGACTAAGAAAACGCGATACCCTTTTTTCGAAAGACAATGCTGTGACAACAGTGAAGGCAATACAAGTAAATTTTCCCGATTTCGAAGCGTACAGCAATTAACGTGATTAATCAAATCACCGCAGATGCTTACTGACCTTTCCAAGGTGCATTAGCTGTTCTATGGTGTCTCGGCAGAGACCAAATGCGCAGGCAGCCTCATAACAGTACCAAATAAAGAAGAGAGTTGGTGTCATGGCTCAACAATGAATCGACACTTGCTTCCTTGACCCTTAACTCTTGGCTTGTACCCACTACGGGGGATTGGCCAAGAAACCGGCGGTTGATAAAGTGGGGAAATTTAGCATTTAGACAAAGGAAAAGCTGCACAAATGCACGTCAGGTACGCGCTCCTTCTTTTAAAGACGATAGTCTTTCTTGGGGAACTTAAACGCAGAAATTTTGGTCTGTCTTTCTGTCTGTCTTTCTGTTTGTCGGCACGTCCCTCGATTCAGCCACTCGGCCAAAGTTGAACCACTTGCACAAGGGCCAACCGTCGTGAACGGCTCACTAGGTTCATACTTGTGTACATGGTTGATGAAAAAGCAAACATTACGCATATCTGAAGCGCAACATCACTAGGTAAATGTTAGGTCGTGTGTTCCTTTAATAGAAAATACATAGATACTTAATTCTAGAGACCCTAGCTTCTTAAGCTGCGCTGAAAATGCGACGGCGCCGAAACTTGGCTTCTTCCGTGCCCTCTGCACGAGCTCATTCTTGTGTTTCGGTTTCAGTTCAGTATTGCACTGTACGAGTGCCATGGGGCGCCGCTCTGGCATTCCTGCTTTACCCAGGCGACGTGAATATAAAAGAGTGTGTGGAGAGTACTCGTTGAGTGCGGACGTTTCTTCTGCTTCGGCGTTTCGCGTCAAACCGCGTGTTCGGGCTGGCTGGCGTCCCCGCCGATCGCGTTGGTCGCCGCCGGTCTTCGCCTGCTGCTGCGCCGGGACTACCAGTCCGCAACACAGCATTCACGTTTCCCGACGTATTGCCAGATGGCGCTCATATCTCACGCAGCGCCTCTTCTATCGTCTTTAGACATTTGCAGCAAAGCACGCAGATTCGCGGCCAATTTTTCTCCTATAACTGTGGTTCACACCAAATGTGGGGGATTGACCTAGAGTCGAGTGGCTTTATAAAACAGCTTCATCGTGTGTTTTCGCTGAATGTCATGTCGCGCTCGCCGCAGTTCATGCTGGTGGCGTTATTTCCCCGTTGAAAAAAAAAAACAGGATCGCCCGGCCTACGCGCCACAGGCAGCATAGTCACAGTAGGAGAAGTTAAACCAAAAATCAACAGCCTGCCCCCATAGGAAACAAGACAAGGAAGATTCCACGAAGACAAGACTGAAGAGCTACCACTTTCAAGATTCAGCACCGAAGATTAAACTCTGACACATGTTAGCAGCAAGAAAGCAATGTATACATGAACAGTAGCTTTTTCTTTTTTTTTGTCCGCTATTCTGGGTTGGGGTTCCGTTCTCCTTGCCCTTCAAAATTTAACTTGGCTCCGCCCTGTTCATTTTTCTTTTTTCATTGGCATTGCCTGCTATATTATTATGGTGCGGGTCGAGTTTTTATTCCTTTTTTCTTTTTTCATACCTCACATTAAAGAAAGGCAGCACAGTCACAGGGAAAGCAGGAACAGCAGCCTTTCTCGAGTCCGTTGTAGACTATCTTGGGACAACTAATACATATGCAAGGTATCCACTACGCCCTAAATCATCGTAATTTTCATGATGTAGGGAAGCTCCCCCCATGCCATTTTTTGCCATTCTGGAGGGAAGCGTGGTGCCCGTTACACACATGCAAGGCATTGCCTTCACTTTGTGTGTGCTGTGGCAAAAACCATGTAGAATTATGGCTGAGCCCTTTTTGTGTGGTTCCGTCATGCTGCTGAGCGGCTTGCCGCGCAACAAAATTTGTTTCTTTTTTTAACTAATAAGATAATGATGAAGGTTAGTTATTTGTTGTAAATTCTCTGCATTGTGTGTAATAAAAATTGTGCTTTATTTCACCACTCTTTCATTTCTTCTTTTTGTTGTTTATGTATGCCACATACAGTGCTATCATTTTTCTGCTGAATTGTGTCCTGTACTGAACTGAAACATTTTGTTTCCTAAAACTTCGATTTCTTACTTGCACACCACCTGTAGATTTAAGAGCAAAGAGTAATAACTGCACCAATAGTCTAATGCTAAATCTAGGCCCACTACATAGTACATTGTTCAGAACGCGCGCTGCAGTAATCGCAGCAGCATCCGAGCAAGCAAATATAACTGTCAATTCTGCACAGGCAGATAAGAATTAAGCAAGTTGTGTGTCCTAGTAAAGAAATTGTGTTTCAGAAAATCAAAATTTCAGTTAGGCTAAGGGAGCAACAGAGAAAGAAAATGATTACTTTAAGCATCAATTAACAGTGAGAAGAATGTTTCCTATGTATATATATATATGCCCTTTTGCGTGGTAATTGTACAATAAAGTAAAGAATTCAAACTTCTATTTGCATGAACTATATATTGCTAAGTTATAGTGCGACTTTTAACTAGTGTCATACGTTTCAACAAATCCAGAAATACTATGAGTATTTTAAAAATTGATTTTTCTGTCTGTACACGCCTAACTTTAGTCTTCTTTAGAAAAGTACGAGATGTGTTGCACTTGTCCTAGTGCTCGTTCTGTGTTCACCTCTGTTCTAGAACTATCACAGGACCATGGAATCCAGAGGTCTTATCATTAGCTCCTTTACCTGTGCTTGAAAGCGCCTTCAAGCTGTTCTTTTTTCAGGCTTGAAATTGAAACACAGAGGGCAAGATCTGTTCTTCTATTTTTCATTGGAAACTTCTACATGCAAAGTGTTCTGTATACAGATGTGTGGTGTTCTGCCCTTGCAACAGTGTTTGCAGTGTTTTCAAGATTTTGAAAATCACAAGCAAAGAGGAAAGCAACAGAACCACTGAACATTTAAAGGCCTACAGTCTCGTGAAAAAGCAGGAGTGAATTGCATCGCTGGAAGAGTATCTGCAGGGGTATTAAAACATTCAAAGAAATGTAAGACTTTCAAAACGACAGTTATTTGTATTAACTAGCAGGTGCCCTTTAAATGCTGCATGTACTGATATCTAAAACACACTAATCTAAATACGCAGGGTATCGTTAGGTGCGAGTGTTTCGGGACTGCCAACGGGGACTCCTGTGCAGCCCACAACGCAACACCACATATTGGAAGGCAGGGAAATTAGGCGAGGAGCTTCCGGTTTCCTGCACTTCATTGAAAAAAGGAGATTGAAATGTACAGACATATGCTGTGTACCCCGCATTGTAACCAGCGCCTCCACCACTGTGGCAGAGGTAGGACGACCGGACCAGAGAACGCCAGCAGAATCGTTTATTCCGCAGTGTCTGCCTCGGCACAAAACACGAAGAGGAAGAATAGCGATGATGATGGCTATGTACAAGTGAGAACCACGAAGTACGTGAAATGTGCCTACAATCTTTACATTGATTTAGCTTTGCGAGACGTGCAGTGAATCAGTGAACCAGGCTGTATAGTTTATCAGCCGTAATTAGCAGCTGTGTTTTGTTCTAAACATCTAGTATACAGTGATCGTGCAATGAATTTTGGAGAAACAAAGCTGAAAATTTTTATCACAGCAATGTCAAATTTATTTTGTGACTATCCAAGGGCGAACAACCACTGCAGTTTTCATTCGCACGAGATCAATTGCAACGGCCGAAGCCGCGGCCATAGCTTTGTACATACGCGCAGCGGAGGCTCGGGGCGAATCGGCATTTATTCTGACGGACTGACAGGACGCCTGCCGTCTTTTCCTTGGGGGGGGTCCTACCGTAATGCGTATTACGCATACTGGGGACAGCTCTCACAATCGATCATGGTGTGACTTGGTGCCCAGCGCACTCAGGAGTTGAGGGGAACGAACGGGCGGACCGTTTAGCTCGAGGCATGACAGGTCGAGCCCTGGATCACATAACCCAGGAGGACACTTCGACATCTGGCGCGCCAAGAGACATCCTCCAATTTCAAAGACAAGGTAGGCGAACTAAAGCTCCCCCTCATCCTAACCTAAACAGGAGACAAGCACGGGACTGGCGTCGCCCCCAAATAAACACTTGCCGACCTTGAGAGACATCACCGACTAATAGAGCTGTTGTAATCAGCCGCAATAAAGGCAAGGACCTCGATGGAGGAATATGGCGCGAGTGAGTGCTTTGGAGCCGTGAGACGTCAGCCGGACGTGATACGGCTCTCCGCGTTGAGTGCTCAAACTACAATCTCAGCACGGCGTTTCTGACGCGCTGTTTTGAAGTGCATGCATGAGCACAGGCGTAAGTTACCCTAATGCTGTGGAGCGCGCCCTGGCGTTTCTCTTTTCAAATGACGAGTTTTGACTGAGTGCATATTGTGTACCAGTGTCTATTACGTGCTTTTTGTCGACATCCTGGTGCGGGATGAAGAACTGCAGTTTCCAGGTGTAGGTTAACTATTTCAGCTACCGCAAGAGTTTAACCATGATCCTAGACGTTAGTCGTGGTGGTGGACATGTGCCACTAGGCGTAATTGGGGGTGCATCCACGTCCAACCGAGGTACAACTGCCAAACACCAATAGTCGCTGTGCAAGCTCTCACATATGAATGTGCAAAAAATAATTACCTACTTCTATGAAGACTTGTTTCACTTTCGTGTTATGCCGGCTCTTATGACAGAGGCATCAACAATTTTTGTTAATGCGCCCACAAAAATATCGAAGCGTCCAAAACAAAAAAGGAAGACCCTCATCGACAGCGATTGTTCGATTAATGTTTAAACCGGTGAACGCTTAATCATAAATCGATTAAAGGGATTCATAGACCATGCATATTTCGTTCATGCCTTGTTATCTGATTTCCGTTTTTAACATGCCATTTACTGCCGCATATTTGCTTGCCGACATCAAATCGGGCTATAAGCTACATTTGAGATGCATCAGGAAGCAGACAGCGTGTCTGATCAGCTCACGTCACACGCAGAACTTCTCGATTTACAGTACAACGTCGATAGGCATTATAATACTTGCCTACAAGTCGTATAAAGTGCCTTTCGTGCTACTGCCACTAATGCACAAAACGGGCCTTTCGAAAGAAAAGCAATAAAAATGAGAATGCCAAGAAGGTAACCCCTGCAGCTTGATGTTGGCTTGTGTTCACCTGGCTTAACACAGTAAGATTCACTTTTAAGCCATGAATTAGAGAAATAAATAACTTTGGCTGTTAGTACGAAAGACAAGCAGCTCTATAACGACAGTTATAACTTACATTCCACCGTTCTGACGTGCAAGTTGGCCCACAACTCGATTAGCGTGGTTGCGGTGAGTCCAAGGCACACATTGATGTTTGTCATGTCCTCTTCCACTGGTGCCTCCTGCATTGCGTGAGATGATCGAGTTAGTTTCATAAAATGGTTGCCATTTCGCGCCGTCAAGGAGTATTGGGAAAATATATCAATACAATAACCAATACATAACACACTCCAAAGCTCATCCACTCCTCTTTAAGAAAAGCAGAAAAGACATGATCGATAATGGAGTCTGGCAAGGCGATGCAACATCTCGCCTGCTATTTCCTGCTAGTCTAGAAGAAGAATTCAAACGGCTAGACTGGAAACAAATGGAAGTGAATATTAAATGAAAATGTATTAGCAATTAACATTCGCAGAAGGCGACAAATAACTCGCAACTTAAAGCTAGAGAATAAACAAGGCTTGAATATTATTATGCAAAAGACAAAGACTATATTACGCGGTCTGGCGAAAAAAACGAGAATTCTTTACAAAAAAGTGGGTCCCTTGAAGGAGCAGAGGAGATGTCTTCCTAGATGAAAT
Organism: Rhipicephalus sanguineus; assembly: GCF_013339695.2. NCBI lineage: Eukaryota > Metazoa > Arthropoda > Arachnida > Ixodida > Ixodidae > Rhipicephalus > Rhipicephalus sanguineus. The sequence continues at coordinate 177,363,250 of NC_051181.1, read as the reverse complement.
ATAGAAAGAGGATCCTGCTTATGTATATAAAATCCATCAAAGAATAAAGATGGATTATTGCGCATATGGCATGTACTCGCCACACCTCAGTGCATGGCAACATACAACTGTTACAAGGACGTGCCACCGAACCGCTATGAAATGTTTCTTGCATCACTCGCAAGAATGACGGCGAAAGCAAAAGCAGACGCGACAGCTCCGCGCGATAAAAACAGAAGGCGCATTTGACGCCGCTGTTGCGTTGTGAATTGCCACTGACGTAAAGGACTGAATAACAACGTTCAGTTTTACCAATTTCCATAGCTGTCGTACCAAGCATAAAGGTGAGAGTGCTGGATATGGGTCGTTGCCAACGTGTTGAGTAAGCGAATTACTCGCGTTCTCCACAAACGGTCTTATGAGAAAGTCTAATAATGTGGCTCTGCTGTTATTGTTTTGCGCAGTCCTGACGGAGAACCGTGGTAACCTTGACAATGAAGCTCAGCAGAGCCTCTGACCGCAATGTGCGCCGCTTAGCATCGAGGGACAATAGCACGACCTGCCATAATCTTAATTGGCCGTCACCACACAGCATCGCACACGTACGTTTCGAATGCTCAAAGTTCCGGTTTTGACTAGCATATCTGCTTCATGCAAGTAAACCGCCGAATGTTGGTCGTGACCACAGACAGGTTTGTTTTGCCCGTGGCCTCTGAGATGAGCTCCGGCAATCGCGGAGGCCACGGGTTTGCCTTTGGTTGTACTCCGCGAAAGTGGACACGCACGCATCCCCATTTGCAGTATACACAAACTGAAGGCAACAAACATAACATTGGAGCATGCGCAAGAAGACATTCCAACGCGCAGGAAGCGAGAGTTTAAGGGAGAATGCAACTGAAATGACGCAAATGATCGCGGCCGTACCTCCCTGCTAAAGCGAGCTTTGTAGCACTGATCGTAAGATACGTAGCTAACTAAATTGATCATGCATGTACTGCATCGCTCCGACATTATGTATATGCCCAAACTGAACGCATTCAGGCGCTACAGAGGGGACGTCGAAGGGCTTGCCTCGAAATCGATGACGAGCGATGCTCGATGTACTTGCGAGTTGCAGAGTGCCGAAATAACTTCTTTTGCATTGTACCCGCAGTTCGCTTTGGTGAGCTTCCTACTTTTCTGAAGTGTGGATTGGCGGAAGAAGCTTTCCAGGCCCTTTATTTTTCAGGAAACCGTGACGGACACCAACCAAAGAGTGGGATCTATTGTGCCCTACGCAGATTCCCTTACGGACGGCTCTCTTTGCACTACCACTTCGCGCCAGGGCTGTGATGAGGTAGCTGGGGGCGACGTTTTTCGCAACGCCTCCCGGGCACAGTCTGACGTCTATACGGGGGACACGACGGCGAAGTTTCAAGAGAGCGTCCCGCCGGCGAATGCCGCCCTTGTTCACCACTACACTTGGAATAGTCTATTCTTCCTCAAAAAAACTACTTAAAACATTGAAATCACGGGCTAGGTGACAAATCTGCAAATCATTTTATTGCGCTTGCACACGTTAACACGCACACACATACACCCACCCACCCACACACACACACACACACACACACACACACACACACACACACACACACACACACACACACACACACACACACACACACACACACACACACACACACACACACACACACGCACACACGCACACACGCACACACACACACACACACACACACACACACACACACACATATATATATATATATATATATATACCTATATACAAAGGAAACTCCGGCCTTGCCAACCCCCAGTCGGGAAACATTTTCGCGCCAGCGTCTCAGGCTTCTCCAGAAGCAGAAAGCAGCAGGAAGGCAGCGTCTGCGGTTTCGCTAATCCACTCGAGCTTTCCCCCAAGGCACTCCCCTGCGAAAGAATACCCAATATTAGGAAATGTGTGGAAGACCTTGTGAATTCTGAAATACGTGTAACGAGCTGTATATTGTTTTGTCACGTTCTTCATTTTGGTCACGCTTATCACAAAAGAACAGGAGACCGTGTGCACTGTGGAAATCGACGGTGCACGATACAATCATTCGATGACAGTGGGACGCCAAAAAAGTGTGTCATAATCTGGCTTTATGTCCGCACTTGCTCTCTAGTAACCATCAAGATATACTAGCCAAGAGTTGGATAGAGAGTGTTGGTTTCATGCGAGTAAATATTTAGATGTCGCGCTACACATGCCGTGTCATTCATGCTATCTCATGCTTAATGAAATGCACCAGGTAGACATTATTGGCAGTCTTCAACAATGGTATAGTAATTATGATATCAAGTTAATGAAACTTAAGTGGACGGAAACGCAACTTGTCGCCGTTAGGGGCCGAACCTACAAGCTTCGAATAACGCGTCGGAGTCGCAAATGCGCTTTATATCTCTTAAGGTAGGCAGAGGCGCTGTCCCTGCCTGGGAGCCGTGAAGAACTCAATCATGACAGTAATGAGCGCCTTTAGGGAGCACTTCGATATCTTCAGTGTAGCGGAGGCTTTCTGTCGAATAGAGCAGGAAATTCTTCAGTCGCTGCAATGCGACGCAGTGGTTCAGTTCGGTGATGATGCAGTTAGTGCTTTGCCTTCCGTGTCGTGTTAGCGTGCGACGGCTCATCGCCATAGTAGTGCAGCTTTCACATGCACCGACGGTGTTTGTCCGCAGCCTGTTGCTTTGAGTGCGGCTGCACCGACTAATAGAACTGTTGCAATCGGCCCCACAGAAAGACATCTACGTTGACAAATGAATGTCACGCTACTGAGTGCTTCGGAGCGGCGAGACACGTCAGCGGGAAGCGGTACGCCTCTCCGCGTTAACGGCTCAAGCTACCAACTCTGCGCCCCAATCCTGAATCTCTGTGTGGAAGTGCACGCATGAGCGCAGGTGTAGGCTACCCTAATTTTTATTTCCAGGTACTGTTGGCCGATTGGGCCGTTACAGGGGTGGGGTACAAATATGACACAAATCAATCATTGTGTACATTAAGTAGCAACATATAGCTAATACATATATTCTGGAATTTCATAATATGTCACTGCACTTAAATAGTGAAAAAGTAAATAACTTGCATATAAATATTAAGTAAAACATAAAGCAGCAATACATAGGCAACAGAAGGAAAATTCGCATCACGATGTTTCGTTCTCCAACTTATATTATACATACATCACCTACTACGCAGCATTATACATCGCAATACTAAATTTTACAACTCATATGAAATATGTCAAATTAGCTACATTCCATGGCATTATTTCAAGCAAGTGCAAGAGAAATAGAGTTGACATTCATGGAGATTTACATAGAAAATATTTCGTAGTGTTGGATTCAAATTTTTCTAAAGTTTCACAATCCCGTATAGCCTCCGGTAAGTCGTTCCAGTCTTTTATGGTCCTAGGGAAGTAAGAGTATGCGTAGGTGTGTACCCGAGATTGGGGGATTAGAAAGTTTCTGCAGTGGTCGCTTCGTAGGTTTCGGACATGTCGTGGAATGAGGTACTTCGCTACATCAAAGTAAAATGTATTTCGAGAAAGTAAATACAAGAATTTTAGTCTGGCTATGCGACGGCGTTCCAAGAGGGTGGGCAAGTTTAGTTCTTGCAGCATATCTGTCACAGAATCAGTTCGGGAGTACCCTGAAAGAATAAATCTTGCCGCCCTTCTTTGCACTCGCTCAAGTTTATTGATTAATCCTTTCTGATAAGGGTCCCACATGATGCTTGCATATTTTAGCGTAGGCCTTATTATTGTTATGTACGCTGTTAGCTTTACTGGTGCTGGAGCGAGCTTTAATTTGCGACGTAGGAACCATAGCTTTTTTTCAGTGGTAGAACAAATAGTATTGATATGTTGAGTCCAGTTGAGGTCTTTAGATATTGTCACTCCTAAGTATTTACATTTGTTAACGGTAGCTAGTACATTGGTACTTAATTCATAATCAAAATTTAGGACGTGCTTGACTTTGTCACGCGTAAAACAACAGTTTTTTCTTTATTTAGCTGCATTTTCCAAGTTGCACACCATTTTTCAATAGACGCTAGCGCGTCGCTAAGATCACTGTGGGTAGATATTTCCCGATAAATTAAACAATCGTCGGCGAACAGCCGAACAGTAACATCGTCACTGATGTCTGAAGAAATATCGTTAATATAGACGAGAAATAATACCGGCCCAAGGAGAGAACCCTGGGGGACACCGGAAGTAACCTTTAGACGATCGGACTGGTGGCCATTTATGTCTACGTACTGTGTCCTATGTCACAGATATGACTTTATCCATTCCACTACATTGCTGTTTATTCCGAGCTGTTTAAGTTTTTTGATTAGCTCGTTATGGGGCACCTTATCAAAGGCTTTTAAGAAGTCAAGGCAGATTGCATGAACCTCTTTTTCATTATTTATTGCTTTTGAAAAGTCGTGAATGGTTTCAACAAGCTGTGTTACAGCTGACAGTTTTTGCCGGAAGCCATGTTGGTTGGAATGTAGGGCCTTCTTGTTTTTTAGATACTCATATATTGCTTTCGATATTATGTGTTCGAGGAGTTTGCAGCAGACGCAAGTTAAAGAAATGGGTCGATAATTTTCAATATTCTGCTTGTCTCCGGTTTTGTGTATCGGGATAACCTTTGCAACAAGCCAGTCACCTGGGACCTGTTTTTGTTGCAAGGATGCATTAAAGATTATTTCTAAGTACCGAGCAATCCATTCGGCGTATCTTCGTAAAAAGGCATTTGGAATTCCATCCGGACCATCCATACTGGGGAGCGCGCCCTGGCGTTTCTCTCTTCAAATCACGAGCTTTGACTGAATGAATATCGTGTACCAAAGTCTATTAAGTGCTTGTTGACGACATCCTAGCGCGTGATTCACAAAATGAAGTGTCCAGGTGTAGGTTAACTATTTCAGCTACCACAAGAGCTTATAACCATGATCATGGACGTTAGTCGTCGTGGTAGAAATGTGCCACGAGGCGTCAACGGGGGTGCATCCAAGTGAGGCTGTGGTACAGCTGCCAAACGCCAATTAACATTGTGCAAGTTCTCATATGTTAATGTACACCAAACAATTTCCTGCTTCTGCGAAGGCGCGTTTCACTTTCGTGCTACAGCGATTCCTATGAAACAGGGAAAACTATTTTTTAAGGCACCCGCAAAAATATCAATTCATCAAAAAAAAAGACAGCGATTGATCGATTATTGTTTAAACCGGTGAACGCTTAATCGTTAATCGATTAAAAGGATAAATAGACTATTCATGCTTCATTCGTGCCATATCGTCTGATTTCCGTTTTAACATGCCATTTACTACCGCATATTTGCTTCCCGACATCAGATCGGGCTATAAGCTACATTTGAGATGCATCAGGAGGCAGCCAGCGTGCCTGATCAGCTCGCGTCACACGCAGAACTTGTCAATTTACGGTACAACGCCGACAGGCGTTATAACACTTGTCTGCAAGGCAAACAAAGGGCCATTCATGCTACTGCCACTAATGCACACCACGGGCCTTTCAAAAGCTAAGCGATAAAAATGAGAATGCCAAGAAGCAAGCACCTGGCTTGTGTTCACCTGGCTTAACACAGTAAGATTCACTTTTAAGCTGTAAATTATAGACATAGATCACTTTGGCTGTTAGTACGAAAGAAAAGCAGTGCTAAAACGACGGTTATAACTTACATTCTGCCGATTTCTCGCGGGAGTTCATCCACAGGACGACCAGTGTGGACGCTGTAAATCCCAAGCAGACATGATTGACGTTGGTCAAGTCTGCCTCCAGGGGTTCTTCCTGCATTGCGTGAGACGATCGTGTTAGTTTCATAAAACTGTTGCCATTTTGCGCCGCCAAGGAGTATTGGCAACATATATCAATACTATAGCCAATACATCGGACACTCCAAAGCTCATCCACTCCTCCTTAAGAAAAGCAGAAAAGACATGATCGTTAATGGGGTCCGTCAAGGCGACGCAACATCTCGCCTGCTATTCACTGCTAGTCTAGGAGTATTCAAACGGCTAGATTTTTAGAAACGAATATTAACTGAAAATGCTTTAGCAATTTACATTTGCAGAAGCAAAAAAAAAAAAAATAACTGACGACATAAACCGAGAGAACAATGAGGTAGGGCTTAAGATGAATATGCAAAGGATAAAGATTATAATAGGCGGTCTGGCAAAAAAACGAGAATTCCCGATAGAAAAGTGGGCCCATGATCAGCAGAGGAGTATGTCTACCTAGGCAAAATATTGAAAGCGGATCGTACCTATGTAAAGAAAATCCACCGAAAAATAAAAGTGGATTATTGCACATACGACAGGCACTCGCAACTCATTGGCAACATACAACTGTTACTAAAGCGTACACTGTACAACCACTGTATTTTGTAGTTCTCACTCGTGATGCAGGAACTAGGAGAATAGCAATAAAACTGGACGAGAAGCAGCCGGCCTACCAGTGTTCAAGATAACGAAAAATGACAGGCGCAGCTTCAAGAGAGTGTTATACAGTAGAATGGATAGGAAAACACAAAAGGGTAGCCGATATAAGAGGAAGAAATGAAAGTAGGCATGTCACATTATGAGAATGACAGACCGCAAATGGTCACTTAGGACACGGAAACAGATGTCACGATGTGGGAAGCGTTGCGAGCCACAGCCATGTAGAGAGAAAAAAAAATAGCGAAGTCTGAGGCACAGAATGGAATGAGCTGCGACCGGAAAGGTTAGCTTAACCCATTAGCGCCCAGCGTACTTTACAAAGTACACTTCATTTTTTTGGAATAGAAAATACACTATCCAATATTCTCATTTTTCTGATTAGCATTTTTGGCGCTAAAGGTTGCAGCAAGACACTCCTAATCAAACATATTGTCTCAGGTCATTTTTTTCTGTGCTACGAGTTGTTAAACTTTTGGAAAACGAGCGCCCGTCGAACGCATGTGACGACTACTACGTTTTCTCAATTAATTGAAGGTTTCACACTGTATATATCGAAAAAACAGATTGACTGTGCTTAAGAAAGAACAATATAATCGCGGCGAAGCGCAAGAATCAGCTGTAGTGCACAGTTTTGCTCTGAGGGGTAATCAAACGTTGGTGTACTTTTCGTAGTACACTGGGCCTTTATGAGAGCTTACATGTGCATTGCGTTCTAGGTTGCCTCGGAGATCGAACCAGGTATTTTCTTCGGAAGAATGCCGTTTTTACGGTCATTTGAGACTCGGGAGACTGCAACAGATGCCGGCAGGGATATATGAGGGCCTCTTGGTGAAGTAATTGTCACTCCGAAACGGCTGAGGAGGAGGGGGAAGGCGGCTGTGCGAATGAATGCATTCTGCCTGATGGAACGAAAGAAATCGGGAAGACTGCTTCTGTTTTGATCCAGGAAACGAATTTCTTTTCGTAAAGGGCAAAGACAATACCATAGTTGCTATGGCGATGAACTATGACACAGTCGAGCCACTACGCTCTGTAAACAGATGATCATCAACTCAAAATAAAAACGTAGTGCCATCACGAAACATCGTCAGGAGCTAGAGAAATATTGGCATGGGAGAGATTCGCCTCCACAATCAAGCTGCGTATAAATACAGAATTTTCATTCGTGGGAAAATGTGATGGAAGGCCCTATTTACACAGATCATCAACGTTGCTGCACTGAATGCATGGAGGATCTGCCAACCTACTGGAAGTTAGCAGACCCTCTATGCGTCGACTGCTGTCATTCACCTGCATACTTGCAGGACACTACCTGTGCCGTGTACACAATAGAACTATCAAGAGGTCTTCCGTGTCCAGTGTGCCTACCAGTCCCCACCATTCATATGGGCACTTTTCACAAGAAGATTGAAAAACGGTTGAAGTGCACTGTCTGTGATAAATAGAAATGATGCTGCGAAAAGTATGGTGCAACGCTTTGCATGATGCGTTGCTGCTTCGACAAGTTGCCTGTGCCAAATCAACTTTGGTATTAGAATGGAAAGGGCCAAGCATGCTTGCTATTCTTGTGCCGAGCCAGCTTGCATTGCTATCGCAAGAGCCCAGCGTACTTTCTAAAGTACAGTATCATAACTTCTGAAGGAATAGATGTAATTCTATGAAAATTGCTGGATGTTGTTGTCTGCTGTAGTTAGATAAGTGTGCGAAATTTCAATTAAATTCAACAAATAGTTTTTACTTGGGCCTTAATGGGTTAAGATCATATGGAAAGTGCATTCGTTCTGCTGTGAACACGCAGAGAAGCTCCAGATAATTGTGATGGCGAATTTGAATACATTGGCTTCACGCCTCACAGCTTTCTCGCATGTGCCTTGTGCACGTCAGATAGAGTTTCTCGGCATGAGTCACCCCCCCCCCCCCCAAAAAAAAAAAAGAAAACAAAGGAAAAATTGATTTTTCTGTACAAAGACTTGAGCACTCGCTCAAGAGAAACGCTTTTGTCCCCATATACGAAAGCAGTTGAACACTCTTCCTGCGTACAGCGAGAGTCGTGACAGCGGCCTCCATTTCCAGGTGGTCGCCCTGAATGCGGAAAACATCTATATTCGGCGAGATAGGTTGTGCCGATTCATCTGCACATGCGTGTTATAGGTTTATAAAATAGAGTCTAAAGTAAGCTCCGAAAATGAGGGCATACCTCCGCGATGTTACTCCAAGCACGACAGAGCGATATTGTAGATAATTTACTGCACTATGTGCTCTACCATAGGAGCGCCGTGGGACGTCCCTATAACAAAAGGAGAAACAGCCACCCATGACTGATTACTTCAACAACGACGAGAGAACACCGTTTTCCTCAAACGCTATATGACTCTAATACGTACTGGTAAGTTTTCCAAACAACGCTCAGCAGGTGTCTTTGTGTTACTGGTTTCCTGAAGAAGCTTCGAAATTTTGGAATTTTTTTTTTCAGGTCCGATTAGCTTCACGAATATTTCCACATTACCTTCATTGGGAACAGCGATCTATTATTTTATATTTAAGCTACCCCCGGCGTTAGTAGAATAAAATCACGTTATCCTATTCGAACAGCACCTGTGAACGCCCTGTATTCTATGCAAAGTACATTCGAATGCTCGCGTTGCATTCGTTGTTTGGAGGCTTCGAGAGCTTTTACTTCGAAATTCTTTCAACCTCCTTGGTGTTATCAAAGAGAGAAAAATTGTGCCGATTCGACGCAGTGAGGGAGTCGGTCTTGTAAGTTTTAGATACAGTTGCTGTTACGAGAAATAATACGACACCGTATTCCGTGCATAGCCAGCGTTGCTAGGTTACACTGCATGTTCGCATTGCTTCTATTATCGCCTACTCTTTACGCATTTAAGGAAAGCGCTTGAATCAGACTTTGGTGTGCAATAATAATCATAACAATGGAACGAGAGGTCACGCAGCCACACTCTCAACTGTTTATGGTTGTGTCGTTTGTGACGGGCTGATCATCGCACTTTACGCTATACTTTAGCAATCATACAGTGGTTCGCGAGCCTGGTGAGTCCGCATCACGCACAAGATTACTCTATCCCAATTAAAGATTTATCTTCGTTATAACACAACGCTCTCTGCAAGATTTTGCCATAGCGTTGCTATCTGCTTCGTGTAACGTGGATTGCCTCCATGCGTTAAATATGCCGCATTATTTTATCCGTGTCTCTATTACACGAATCCACAAAAGCTACTATATTCCACAAAAGTTACCATAGCGGAGTAATTGGCGCCATATATTGGTTAATTCAATTCGCTTATAAACACTGACAGGCTTTCTTACGCATTCCCCTAATAACATGCACCAGGAACCCTGTGATTTCGTAATAAATTCACTGAACCAAATAAAGGTTTCGCAACAATCACGGCTACGGTAACTCTTATGCCATATGGTCGCTTTCGTAAATTCATGCAATGCAGCTGCAGACAAAATATTTGCGGCATATTCAATGGACCGTGCGAATACATGTTACGCGAAGCAGTCAGCATCACTGCAGTGCAACGTTTGACCTTGGGCCTTGTATTGCAGACGAGTAAAAGACCAAAGGCATCTTCTTTTCTCACTTCGCGCAGTTGATTCTATTCTTCTCCTGTCCCGAGTCGTCATGCACAGAAGGCCCTCCTTTTACCCACCCAGAACCACACCGAGTTCTTTAAAACACTCTTTCACTTCCTAGGGGCACTGGAATGAACAACCAGCTGTAGAGGCCTGTCAGCTACGTCCTTGACTATAGACGTCACTTTTCTTTCATTTTCACTTCCCGATTTTAACACGAAAGTGTTTTATGCCGGGGTCCACCAAGACTTTCGTCACGGATGTTCCGTAGTTCCGTCACGGAAGTACGTCAGCAAAATGAACGCCATCAGATGGCAAAGAAAAAACTATAAGAAAAAGTTGTGTTGACGGGTGTCGAACCCATGACCTCTCGGTCCGCAACGATCGCTGGCGGGCGTTGAGCCCACTCAACCACTGCGAAACACATTAAGGAGGCTACATGAACGCGTCTTTTATCTTTCACACCCTCTCACAGTGCTCTTGGATTGATGCATGGATGCTATCAGCGTCCCCTTTACACGGGGTGGGGACATCTGTGCCACCAGACTGAAAAAAAAAACACGCCGTTGAAAAGTTTAATTTCTTCAATGCTTTAACACACCGTCAGGTGGCAAGCCTCGCTCATAGCATCCATCCATATAAAAAAATAGCTCTCCGACACTCACCTGGATGTCGCACCGCGTTCCCCGCTAGCCCTGTGAGAAGTAACAGCCAGGCAAGAGGGAAGACACGACGCGCGCAGCGTTTCGCTTCGCATTTCACGACGCTTTGAAGGAGTGCATGTCGAGTATCTGTGTTTATTATGTGCTTGCTGATGCCATATTTGAGCAGGATTCACCATATGCGGTGTCCACGTATATGTTAAGAACTTCAGCTATCGCAAGGGTTAGATTATGATCACGAGCGTTAGTCATCGGTACGGAGATGTACCACTAGGCGTCAACGTGAGTGGAATGCATCCACATCAAGCAGTGCTATATCTGCCAAGCAGTACACGCTGTACGAGCTCTCGTATACCAATGCACTATTAACAATAAACTACCTCTTTAACGACACATTTCACTTTCGTGTTATGCCGATTCCTATGACGGAGGGATTAGCCATAATTTTTTTCAGGTCCTTCGCGATCCTCCTGGATCCTCCTGGAGGCGTGCTCCCAAATAGGGCCGTAAAAATAGGAGTGTCTTTTTCTGTATCCAAGCTCTCTTTATTTTTATTTCCAATTCTAAAACGTAATGCACTACGAAATTTGCAGCAGGTTCTCGCCTTCAAGTGTTGCCGACAGTGAAACAAGCTGCCAAATTGTTTATTAGTGCACAAAGCGGAATTACGATGACCAAGTTTGTGAAATTTACCCGGGCAATCGTGGAACTTATAGTCAATAGCTCACCTCGGCAAGCTGGAAATGGCGGAAGCCTCTCAGGTAGAGGTATCGCGACGCCGCGATGAAGCCTGCGTAGCCGACAACCGAAGCTGCGTGCATTTTCGGGGATTCTGTGGTAGTGAACTCAACTACCGCCACGAGCGAAGAGGATCCAAGAATCTGGAACACCAGTGCGCCGAGTAGCGTGCCCGTGGCGGTGGCCCATCCTGGTATTTGCCGCTGCGTCAGCCGGACTGTCAGTATGCTTGAACCAACAAATCGGATAACAGCGATCTGATGCCACTCCTCTTTTTCCTCCCTCATGACTCTACAGATGGTGGTACAGGAGACCTCCTGTTGGAAAAAAAGCACAGAGAATATTTAGGTTGCTTTGGAATCGACAATCCAACAAGCTTTGCGCACTTCCAATCTCGACACGATGCCAAGTAACAAAAGACTGAGAGAGAAACTGCAAGACTAAGAAAACGCGAGACCCTTTTTTGAAAAGACAATGCTGTGACAACAGCGAAGGCAATACAAGTATATGTTCGCGATTTCGAAGCGTACAGGAATTAATGTGATTAATGAAAACACTGCAGATGGTTACTCACTTTTGTCTGCTAGATAAGCATGTCCATCGTCTCTCTGTAGACACGGAATGAATACGCTGCCTCACAGCAGTACAAAATAAAGAAGAATGTCGGAGACATGTCTCAAGCGACACTATGCTTATGCTGCACAAAATGCATGTGATACGAGCGCTTCTTTTTCGTCTATAACTGTGGCTCACACCCACTGTCGAGGATTGGCCTGGAGTTGAATGTTTTTATAAAACAGCTTTGTGTGCTTTCGCCGAATGGCAGCTCGCGCTCGCCGCAGTTCATGCTTGTGGCGTTACTTCCAGCTGAAAAAAAAGAAAGGACACCAGGCCTGCGCGGAAAGCGCAGCACAGTCACGGCGAAAGCTGGAAGAGCGGCATTTCTAGATCTCGTTATAAACTCTCTAGTGGCTACTAATACAAGTACATTAGCAACGTACCCACTACGCCACAAATCATAATTTTTGGGAAGTTGGGAAGCACCAACCACGACATTATTCGTTATGCTGCGGAGAAGCGAGGTGCCATCTGTAAGGGATTATGCGCATTTTGTTGATGCGACGGTTGATGACGATGAATTATGGCTGAGCCCTTTGTAATGGGTTGGAAGCCTTAAACGACCCACTAGTTACGTAATTCATATTGTGTGACGCCCGTGTAGTATCGACGTGGGCGCCTAAGACGCCACGTCGAAGGAACGCCGGGTGCACGCCGGAACGGCGGCCCCGAAGCAGACGAAAGGCACGCAGCAGGGTGCCGAACAGAAGACCGAACGCCCGGTTTATTATGTACAGTGGAATATATACAATCGAAGTGCGCCCCCTGGGGGCAGGAGAACCGGTTCCGAAAACGGAACCGAAACCACTACACCACAGCCCGGTCGTTATTTAACTGTCCCACCACGCTTTATAACATACGTTAACTAGAGAAACGGAGAGCGAGAGAGAGGGAATTAACTTTATTGGGACTCTGAGGAAATGGATCCTGGGAGCCTTATGAGCTTACTTGGCAACGAATACAAAGAAGTGCACTTGCGAGGAACCCACTACGCTATAAATCATCATAATTTTTGTGAAGTAGGGAAGCGGCCACTATGCAATTTTCTTCATTCTGCGGAGAACCGTGGTACCTGCTAAACACCTCTAAGGCATTATGTGCACTTTGTTGATGCTGTGGCTGATGACAACAAAGAATTATCGCAGAGGCCTTTGTAATGGGTAGGAAGCATTCAACAACCCACTCGTTGCGCAATCCGCATTGTGTGACGCCCGGTTACAGAATTCGCGTTTGTGTGACGCCTGGTTGTTATTTTACTCTTCTACCACACTACATTACCTATGTTAATGTGGTTCCTTCGCGGCATGAAGCCTGTATAGGGCCGTTTCGCAACGCAGTGTCAAGCACCGGCATCGCTCAGGGGTAGAACAGTGGGATCCCACGCCGAAAGCCCAGGTTCGAACCTCGTTCCATCCTGGAAATTCTTTCTTATTTCCTTTTGTTTTACTTCGTGCCATAGCGGTTACGGACACCGGCGGCGGCGGCGGACAACTATGGCGTCAAAAACGGCCGTTGAAATGATCTCATAACAGCTTTCGCTGTAAAAAACAGGATCGCCCGGCCTACGCGGCACAGGCAGCACAGTCACAGGGAAAGCAGGAACAGTGGCCTTGTAGAGTCCGTTGTAGACTATCTTGAGACAACTAATATATATGCAAGCTACCCACTACGCCCTAAATCATCGTAATTTTCATGAAGTAGAGAAGCACCCCCCATGTCATTTTTTGCCATTCTGCAGGGAAGCGTGGTGCCCGCTACACATATTTAAAGGGGCCCTGCAACACCTTTCTTAGTTATATTGGAATAGTCTCATTATTGACGTATGACTCTTCACGAGTCATATGCCGCAAAAATTATAGAGATCACGTTCCGCAGCTTTGTCCCTCCACTCAACGCCGCCAGCACGAGGAAAGCTGCGCGGGGCGTGAAGGGAGGGAGGGCGGAGGTGCGAGGAGGCGCCGAAGAGTTACGTCGGCGGCGGCGGCATTATTTTTCTTCATTTTTTTCTCTCTGGCGTCTCGGCGCAACCACGTGGTCTGTGGCGCCACTTCCGCTCGGCTTGCGTGGTCGTCGTCGAGCGGAGCCCATCGCACCGTGTATCGCGCGTGCTTGAAAACTGCGAGTCGGTTTGGTAATGTTGGGTGTGCACCTCGAACTGCCCGTAGTGTTTTCATCGCTCTGCCAACCATGGACGCAAACCTGCGGTGCGCTTTTGGAACGAATGACAGGTGAGATGGGTTTGGACCCACAATCCGATACACCGCCTCGTCGCACTGCTCGCGCTTGAATCGTATTCAACACGGCAAAGCTGCGTGCACCCTTCTCCCAGTGGCGGTACTTCGATGCTGTTTGCTCTTCAAATGCGGGCGCACAGCGAGTGCGGGTGACAAACAAAGAACTAAAGGACTAGAAGAAAGGATCGTGGGGCATCGGGCCGGCGCGGACCCATCCCCAGGCTGTCTGCAGCTACCGTGAAAATGCGAGCCTGCTTGGTTGCTGTGTCGCGGTTTCTCCGGAACGTGAGACTACGGGGAGGATACGCCGAGGTACGCTCGATGACATACTGAACAGACAGCGAACGGGACTCTCACCAAACAGCGAACACAGGTATCCTAACTAGCCGGCGTCGGAGAAATGCTGCAAACGCCCTCGGTCGGTCGTGACAACGTGCCGACGATGCAGTTTCCAGCTGACGAGGCAACACTCGAACGGCCGCCACTCTCAATGGCCACCAGCGATGGTCAAAAGCACAGAAATGTGATTTCGGCACTGCGCATGGTGAAGAAAACACAACGAAGCAGCTACGACCAGACGAGCTGTCGGTGAGACCGGAAGTGCTAATATTAATGTTTGTTCGGTGTTTTAACGGCATAATGTAATATAAACATACATATTATCTACTTATTGAACTCAAAAATTAACAGCGAATGTAATAATGAGGGTGTTATCGTGATTACAACATCAGCCAATGGTGGAACTAGCCGACAATCGCGTCATATATTGCGGACTAATAGATCATTGTCGAGAGAAAAGGGAGCGATTTTCAGCTGATTTTGAGAATTTACTGTAAATTCCAGGCCGCTCGCTTCCAGGCAGCCTCGACTACCGATTAGCAGCGCTTCTTGACCCTGCTCAAAAAGTGTTGCAGGGCCCCTTTAAGGCATTGTCTTCGTTTTTGTGTGTGCTGTGGGTAATAACGATGAAGAATTATAGCTGAGTTCTTTGTAATTGGTTGGAAGCGTTCAACGACCGACTCGTTGCGCCTGGGTTTTATTTTACTATTTTGCCAGCCTATTGTACACATGTTAACGTAATTTCTTGTCCGACATGACGCCTGTATAGGGTGTTTTTGCGAATGAGTTTCAAGCACCCGCGCGGCTCTGTGGTAGAATACTCAGATGCCACGAAGAGGGTGTGGGTTCGAATCCCATTCTCTCCTGGATGTGCTTTCTTATTGAGCTTTTATTCTTTTTACGCGCGATAGCGGTTACGGACACCAGCGTCGGAAGCGGCGGACAACTACGGCGCCAAAAACGGCTGCTTCTGTGATCTTTTAACGGCCTTCGCTGTAAGAAAGATGGAACGCCGCGTTTCGCCATCGACTGCCGGAAGCTGAATGACATGACTGAAAAAAAGGCCGATTCGCACTGGTGGTACCTTGCCTGAAGGAAAGCATAGAGCTAGGCGACCTTTTTGTTTCTCTTATTTTGCTCTTTCTTCATTCATCTCTATCTTTCTCTTCCTTTTGTTTTTAAATCTTTTTGCTATCTGTGTTTTTTCCATTTCATTTCCTCATTCGCTATTTCTACCACTACTCTCGTGAAACTCCTATTTTTATCTCTCGTTTCTAAACGAGAAAAAACAAAATAATAAAGACGACGGTGCCTCACAAGCTTCCCTGTCATCAACACGTTCTCGCCCTACACTGCACAAAGACCAACGGCGGGGAGATGCGATAACTAAATCCTCAATTATGTATGCCTCACCGAGTCTTTCTGCCCGTCAGCCGACATAGGCACGCCTATTCGTGTCTGCGACGGTAGGAGGAATGATAAGGCAAACAATCGCCAAGAGTGTAAGCACCGAGCAAAGGGAAAGATCTGCATTTGTTTTCTAACCGAGGACGAACATCCTTCTTACCAGGGAGCACTTGTAACTTCACGGCTTCGAGGTCTTGGAAAGGCGCAATGGTTCCGGGGCTTACTTTTGGGGAACTCAGTGGTGTGCATGAGGTCAGAGATGCAATCAGGAATGGTTGTAAATCAAAGGACTGCGGGACGGCTAGCATTGGGTTCTCACGGCAAGAAGCCAAATGCGGCTGTAAGGGCTGTGTGGGATGTGCAGGTTTCGAGGTGAGGGAAGCTCAGAGCAAGGTAGGTTCGAAGAGAGGCTAAGGAATTTGATGGAGAGTAGATGGGAAGAGGAAGGTGTTCCGTTATTAAATGCGAAGCATTTCTTAGCGAACCTTTGGCACTTCGAGCGTTTTCTATCTATCTATCATCTATCTATCTATCTATCTATCTATCTATCTATCTATCTATCTATATCTATCTATCTATCTATCTATCTTATCTATCTATCTATCTATCTATCTACTATCTATCTATCTATCTATCTATCTATCATTATCTATCTATCTATCTATCTATCTATCTACCGCCTACGACTTTGGGCTCTCCTGGTCGTTTCGTTAATAGGGTATACGCCCAAAATTGGTATGGCGTAGTAACGTGACTATTTTTGTATACAACTTTTCAAATTTTCACGCCAGGCGGGCGACATATAGAGTCACTGCAAAATTTTCAGACTACCGCAAAGGTAGACTGCACGCGGGCAAACATTGGGCGGCGGGCGGCCATTTCCCTTCCGGACTGTCCGGCGCGTTGGTAGCGTGTGTTGAGAAGTGACCGATCTTTCGCCTCGATGCCGTGGTACGCTCGGCGTAAGTGCAGTATGTGTGTGGTGTGGTGTTTCTTCAAAAGGATATCAGAAGTGATTTCGAGTCATCGACAGTCATGTATCGACTGCGCGGTAAGCGGTGTAGTTAATGAAACGTGCGGCGAAGGTTTGCCATGTGCTCGCGAACTCTCTTCGTGGCTGTTTGTGCTAGCTTTGCAGCGGTGTTCAGGTTCAATTCATAGATCATATTCGCGAACATTATCGATCATCGAGAACACCCAGCATTGCGTCCTTCGACTGATCGCTGACGCATACCTTACTTGCGCACCAGGCTTGCTGTTCAGCTGGGTGTTATCTGTAATAGAAGTGGTGTGTGTACCGTAGGTGGAAGATGTGCGTGAAGTATCTCGGTTCGGAACGCCAGCAGCTGAACGCACGGGTGAAATCGGTGTGCGGTAGGTAAGGTGCATCTTATACGTTGTCATTCCTAACAGATACGTAGAAAATAGTCCATCAAAAATGATTGACGTCACTACTCAGTTGTTTATTTCCTAATTTTCGTCTCCTTAATATTCCCAACGTTGCAGTGCATTTGCAAATATTTTGCGGTGTTCCGACAAAGCTTTTTTTTTTGGCGTTGCCAGCACGTA
This sequence comes from Rhipicephalus sanguineus, assembly GCF_013339695.2. Classification (NCBI taxonomy): domain Eukaryota; kingdom Metazoa; phylum Arthropoda; class Arachnida; order Ixodida; family Ixodidae; genus Rhipicephalus; species Rhipicephalus sanguineus. Next base: position 177,345,619 of record NC_051181.1, on the reverse strand, counting down.
ATCAGCTGGGGTTTGGTTTCTGCACTCCTTTTATTTTCAACTTTTTTTCTTAATGCACTCTTGTTCAAGCTTCCTCGGCGCAGTGCTTTATGTTATTTGACCGAGAAATAACACAACCCCGAAAATTTTTAACGCCGCATGCTACTGCCAACACTGTATGTATATAGATCTAGGGCTCGCATGAAATCGATTCCCGCAATGCGGGAGAGGATAAGCCGATTTTTTTTTTTTTTTTGCTCTGACCATTTCTCACCCACTAAACAGCATTGTAAGAGTACGCTCGGCGCAATGCAGCATTAGCAACATTTTTTTTTTATAAAATCGCTTAATACATTGCCTTATACCAAGTTTATCAACAAAGTTCCACGCTTCAGTTTGGCGCAGTGGCAAATGATCATGCGACAAATGCCTTCAAGGTATACAGTAAACAGTTATGACGCGTTTAAAAAACCGACGAAGTACTTTTAGGGACCGTGATACTGCTAAATATTCGGCCGCGCTCTCCATTCAACGCCCCTGCACCTAAAACGCTTGGAAGGGATATGGCGGCGAGAGGTCACGTGATGCGAATAAGCCAATCGCGTAGGCGGCGGCGCGCGGGAAAACAGGATGCGATACTCTGAAATTTTTCTAGTCACTCTAGCGACATATTGAAATGCGCGCCGTCTAGCATGCAAGATTAGCGAAATCGCCATCATAGGCTGCGCGTACTCGAACTGGCGCTCCTATCCATTGGTGTGAGATTCCTGCTAAAGCCTGTGTTACTGATGTTTTCGTTTCTTTAGACTGTTTGTTTGATATCATCACTGCCACTGACCAATTCGTCGCTGTCTGAGCCGCTTCAGCGGCGCGCATTCGCACTTGCGACGCAAGAATGAGCGCCGCGACTGTTTGCCAGTCGGGGCCAGTAGCAGCAAGCGTAGTAACCGGGTCGATCACGCAGTGATTGTGTTAAGTAATTGGTAGGTAGAGTATTCTTACAGCTCTCTACCGCTTTCCTTTATTGGCGTACTAAAAGTCTACGGATTATCCACCAGTGTCACACCCTCCGCGCAAACTCGTTTCACGGCGCGTAAGTTTGTCAGCTGTGAACTGTAAACGTAACTGTAAACTGCGCCCAATAAAGAAGGAACTGTTTCCAGGCTTCGAAATGCAGCGTAGAAAAGTTATCACAGGAATTGGTGGTCTGACATCCCTAAGAGCGCACGGTTAACCTTAAATGTGCCATTGACTATGCGAAAATATGAACCCTCTGAATTACAGCTACGTATAACCAAAAAGTAGAACTAAACGAACTGTAGCGCAAAAACAAAGCAGAGAACACATGGAAACGACCACAAAAATTACAACTTACTAAATTGAATAAATAAAATTTAGGAAGGAAGGAAGGAAAGAAAAAGGGAGAAGTCAGGGAGGTTAACCAGAGACACTTCCGGTTGGCTACCCTAACTCTGGGGGATCGGGGAAAGGGAATAGAAAGACGGGAAATAGAGAGGACGGAAAGAGAGAGAGAGAGAAGAGATGCAGTGCATTCACTACAGCGTGCGGGATTGCACCATATGTCAGAGGCGTTCGCACAAGCCCGTGGTTCTCATAAAGCACAATAGTGCTTTCACTGCCTTGTGGGCCGTCGAGAGATGTGGACGGTGCTGTAGCAGCACCTGCACGGAAAGTGGCCGATCATCCAGTCGCCGCAGTGCGTTGGAAAGTACTTGTCTCTCCGAGGCAAAACGAGGGCAGTGGCACAGCAGGTGTTCGGTGTTTTCTTCGGTGCCGTAAACATCGCATGCCGCACTGCCAGTCATGCCGACTGACGTTGTGTATGCCTTCGTAAACGCAACTCCCAACCAAAGGCGAAGCGAAGCGAAGCTTCGCGTCGATGAAAAATAATATTGAGGAATTTGAAAATACCAGCCTGATGAAAAAACGAACTTCGTTTTATGATGTCCAATTTCAAATATTATCAGGCTAAACGAACAAATATAATGATAAGACACATCAGCTAGAGATATTCTGAATCTTCTCCATTTTTACTCAATAAGCACACAGCTATAAACTCAGGATTGTCAGAGGCAGGTCAGGGTATTGCACTTCGTACATCGCATTGCTCATTGTCAAAATATCACAATGTGTGCCAAGACAGTCTGAACACATGGCTTCATGACAGGTACTTGATAGAACTCATGAGGCAGCTCTGGAAGTCTGCTAAGAACCATACATATGGCATGAAAGTTGTGCCATTAGCAGCATGGGGCAGCGTTCCGCGTCAAACATTTTTTAGAACAAGAGCCCTAGTGCGATTTCTTGAATATGGCAACAAACACAGGCGTTCAAGAAAGTTAACCGCTTTAAAAACTATGACCTTTCTTTTTTTTTTTTTTGAAGTTCCCAAAGGAAAGATAAAAATGCAGATGTCTTGACATCCACCTTTTTCATACTAAAACCTGCCAAGTAACACCATCCAAAAGAAGGTCATAATTTAGTTGTTGTAGCCTTTGTTTCTAATATTTTTTTTTTCTTGTTTACTGTTTGTAGTTGGTGTAGCCTTTGCTTCGAAAAAAAAAAACACAGGCGACTCTTGGTATTTTTATAGACTACACAAAAGCCTTTGGCTGTTTAAACCACAATACTCTTTTAAAAGTTGTATTGCTATGGCGTACGTGGTGTATCTCATTCCTTGTTCGATGCTTACTTGAACGAGCGTCATCAGTGTGTTACGATTATTAAACTCTGTATCCTCTTTTAAAAATATTACCTCTGGAGTTCAACAGGGAAGCCTCCTGGGGCCACTTTTTTTAATAAGTACGTAAACGATGCGACTGAACTAAATAATGACTCTTCCATTGTAATGTACGCGGATGATACAAGTCTGTTCCTAACCAGCCATGATATACTAAGTTTTTACTAAGTCTCAAAAAGCTCTTTCAGATCTTTCGGAGTGGTCGAACACTAACTAGCTTAAAATCAACGCTGGCAAAACTGCAGACAGGCAACATAGTTTCTCGAGCATCTTTATAGCTTAAGAAAGATTGTGATAGGCACCACCCATCGCACGCACCAACCATTAAGCTGTCTGCTAGTGCTTTTCAGAATAGTTGCCGATTTTCTGACCAGATTCTGCTTTGGCGCGCCTTCATTCAAATTGCATCACTTCCCTGTTTGCTCTGCTGCTTCTACGAGGTGTCTTCAGGTCTTGTCCGGTCGCGAAGTTTCGTCGTCCAGGCACCGTGCGCCTTGCAGCGTGTTCCTAGGACTTCGTTGAGAGGGTTGTCGCTAACAGCGGAGGAACTTCGGTATTTCGTCGTACAGGAACCGCACTCCATCGGTTGCTGCCCTTAGTTTTCCTGGTAAGGGCTCGCGGATCGGCCGCGAGCAGTGTCGGTGTGTTGCCGGCGCTGCGGCGAGATGTAGTGGCCTGGCAAAGGCGATCGGGAAGGTCGTCGGGGTGTACACTGCGCTCCTCCGAGGTATTCAGCGAATATCCGTGTCGTTCACCTCACTCTGGACACGTCGCGTTGACGTCGAAGCTTTAAGAAGCAAACTGTAATTTTTTATTTTTTTTGTTCTTTGTTCGGTATATATTTGTTGATCACTGCTGCATGTATGTACATAGGCAATACAGAAGAAAGCGGGACGGCGAAGCCGCGTATTCTTATCTAGCGCTATTGGCACGACGGTAGGTATGGCCTGCTTCCCCGAAATGGTAGCAGAACGGGCGGTGGTGAGGGGCGCGGCAAACTTCGGTCTTTCTAGGGCCTAACGCTTACTGACCCACGGACAGTAGGGGTCAGTGGCGCGTCCTTGGCTGGGCGAAAGAGAGCGT
>NC_051181.1:177306744-177341696 GCF_013339695.2 Rhipicephalus sanguineus | reverse complement strand
TCAGGTGTCGCCTTGTGTGTTTACTAGAGGAAGTGAATGTACTTGCCGCCCTGCTACCCTACTAACCATGTTCCAGACTTTGGCCTCCTGTGTGTACGAACTGATCCCCGTTAAAAACTTCTCCCAACTTTCTCTTCTTGCCTGTCGGGGCGTTCACCTGCCTTGAGATTTTATGTTCCTAAAACTCTCAAGATTCTCAGCGGTCGGAGAGTCCCGAAGCGACCTCCATGCTTTGTTTTGTTTTTTGCGCGCTTTCCGGCATTCATTATTCCAACATGGCACCCGTCGTTTGCCAGACAGTCCACTTCTTTGTGGGATACATTTGGTGGCAGCATTAATCAAAAAAGCTGTGAAGTAGTCTACAGCTGCACCTATGCTTAAATCACACATGTCTGTCCAACTTAAGAGAGCCGTCTTACGAAACTGTTCCCAATCGGCTTTGTCAATGTGCCATTTGGGGAACCTGTGGGGGACATTCATTTGATATTTGTGTGCTCAGAACTATAGGAAAATGTAACTTAATAGAACTTCAGTTTTCAGTATAGGAAAATGGTCGCTTCCGTAAGGGTTATTAATGACCTTCCATTGAAGTAAGGGTAGAAGCGATGGAGATATAATGCTCAGATCTATAGCCGAGCAGGTACCATTAGCGACGACTAAGTATGTTGGCCTCTTTCTGATTCAAACAGACAAGCACCCGAAGAGAAAAGGAATTGTTCAATTAGACGACCTCGTGCATCGCAGCGAGAGTCACCCCATGGACTGCTATGTGCGTTGAAGTCCCCAAGAATCAGATAAGGTTCTGGAAGTTCATCTATTAGGGACTGGAATTCGTGTTTTTCTAGGTGGTGGTGTGGAGGTATGTAGAGAGAGCAAATGGTCACGAGTTTGTTCAAAAGAACCGCTCGAACAGCCACTGCCTCCAGGGACGTGTGTAGTGGTAAATGTTGTGCACGCTACTCCTTGATTAACATAACAGCTACACCACCGGATGACCGCCATGGCGTCATCCCGGTCCTTTTCGAAAATATTGTGGCTGCGTAGAAAGTTGGTGTGTTTTGATTTTAGGTGTGTTTCTTGCACACACAGCACTTTTGGTGTATGTTTGTGTAATAGTTCTTGGACGTCGTCGAGATTTTTAAGGAGTCCTCTGACGTTCCATTGTATTATTTGTGTTTCCATATTGGAAGTAGGGTGGTGCTGTGGTGAGAAAGGAAGTGGCTGAGGTTAAGCGGAAAGTGCAACTCAAGTAGGAGGGCCGTCGTCGGGCCCCCTTATGGGCTTTTTAGTTTTCTTAGCGCGCGTCGTGTCCATTGCCTCTTGCGAGGCACTGGATGCCCGCGCGTGCGAGCTGGCTGTTCCGGTTTCGGGCGTCGCCTGGTGAGACGAGGCCTTGAGACCCGACGACCCTGAGGTCGCCGGTCCCTGTTCGCGAGTTGTCGGAGTAGACTGGGCTACTGCCGCCAAGGGGGCGGGCGCCACTACCGACGGCTCGCTCTGCGCAGGCCGAGGGAGTGGCGGGGGCCGGTGCGACGTTGGCCCCCGGCGCGCCGCATCAGCGTAGGGTGTATTGTGAAAGGGTGTACACCTTTTACGGGCTTCTTTGAATGAGATGTTTTCTTTTACCTTGAGGGTGATTATATCCTTTTCTCTTTTCCAATTGGGACAGGAACGCGAGTAGGCTGCGTGATCGCCGTCACAACTGACGCAGTGAGGTGTGTTTGAACAGTTATCAGAGGGGTGGCCTTGGCCTCCACATCTTGCGCAAGTTTCTTGACCACGGCAGCTCTGCGAGCCGTGGCCAAATCGCTGGCATTTGTAGCACCGTCTAGGATTGAGGATGTACGGGCGGACAGCAAGTTTGATATAACCTGTTTCAATCGTTGCAGGTAGCACGCTAGATGCAAAAGTTAATATTAGGTGCTTGGTCGGCAATTCTTTGTTATCACGTCTGATGATTATTCGTTTCACATCAGTGACATTTTGCTCTTTCCACCCTTCTAGGAGTTCTTGTTCGGACAATTCAAGGAGATCTGCTTCCGAGACAACACCGCGTGTGGTATTCATCGATCGATGGGGTGTAACAGATACTGGAATGTTGCCAAATGTTGCTAGACTGCCAAGTTTTTCGTAGTCGTGTTTTTCAGGTAGCTCAAGCAGAAGGTCACCGCTAGCCATCTTAGTTACATTGTAGCCTGGCCCAAAGACTTCGGCCAGAGACTTTGCCACAACAAATGGGGAAATAGATCTGGCTTGTTTGTCTGGTGTTTCACTATGAATTACATGGAATTTCGGAAAGGATGGTCTCAGTTGGTTGAAACATGATAATTCTTCGGTGCCTACCCTCTTGTGAGGGAGACGATCAAGTAGGCGGGGGAATGAAGGCGTTCCCATGATAGTTTTCTTTTGTTTCGGCAGCACTGGCGGCCACCCACCATGGAGTCCAACAAGGGGAAGCTCAGGTCCTTAGACGTATAAGGATGGAGACGCCAGCCGTACAGTGCCGCTATAACCAAATATAACTACCCAAGGTTGAGTAACTACACAAGGTTAACCCTTGCCGTCAGGAAAAATCGGAAGTAACAAGAAGGGAGAAGTAGACAGGAAAGTTTAAAAGTGAGAGAGAAAGACGAAGATGGGAGAGTAGAGAGAGAGACAGGAAAAGGCGACTGCCGGTTTCCCCTGGGTGGGTCAGCCCAGGGGTGCCGTCTACGTGAAGCCGGGGCCAAAGGGGTGTGTTGCCTCTGCCGGGGGGCCTTAAAGGTCCAATCACCCGGCGTCGGCTCAGCCCCCAGGATCCCCTTTTCCCCGGACACGGCAAAGCCACGCACGGCTAGGCGTGGGAGGAGGTCGAAACCCCCCCGTTAGCTCGGGTCCGTGTGGTATACGGGTATGTGCCACACGTCTCTGGAGGAAAGGGTTTGGCGAGATACGCGACAGAATCTTCACGTTATTCATGTCATGACCAGACAGTCGTGTTCGTCAAACCCGCTTATCCTTACATGCCAATTTTTGTCTACACCAAGTTAAGGAGGTAACCGCGAGAGTACCGAGACGTAGGCGGCTAGATAGATAGACAAATAGATGGATGGATAGATACGTAGATAGAAACGCTCAAAGTGCATAGGTTTCGCTAAGAAATGCTTCGCATTAAAAACTTGGAGGACGCTTGAGCTCCGCCTTCAAGAGTAGGACGCAGTAGCGTAATCGGGCCCCGTGTGCATCCCCTTCTCAATTGCTAGCCTGGATTCGTTTCTCGGTGCATGCCTCAACCGCGCCGTAAGAAAACGAACGTCTGTCCGCGTAACAATAACCCTTTCAAACTATCCTAGGATGCCCACTGCAAGTACAGCGGCGCAGTGCCCACTACGCCGTAAAATCTTCCTTTCGAGAATCAGAAAAGCCCACTACGCATCCTTAAGGCAATGCGTGAACCTAAGCAGATGCTCACATTGTGATGCTTGTGCTGGTGATAATTTATTATGCCTGAGCCTTTTCTAGTGGCTGGGCGTTTAAAACACCCACACGTTGCGCAATTCACGTCTTGACGTCAGGCGCGATTCTACGCTTATGCCACCCAATATTACATGCGTTGAGGAGACTCCTCCTATTACATGATATTTATATGGTGTTTGTTTTCGAAGCTGTTTCAAGTAATGGCGCAGCTCTGTATCACAATACCTGTTAACCACGCAGAAGGCTTGGGTTCGATTGTTACTCGAACCGGAGAATTTAAATGTGAAGCATTTCTTAGCGAACCTTTGGCACTTTGAGCGTTTCTATCTATCTATCTATCTATCTATCTATCTATCTATCTATCTATCTATCTATCTATCTATCTATCTATCTATCTATCTATCTATCTATCTATCTATCTATCTATCTATCTATCTATCTATCTATCTATCCATCTATCTAGCCGCCTACGTCTGGGTGCTCTCATGATCGCCTCCTTTACTTTGTGTAGACTAAAATTGGCATGGGAGAGTAAGATGATTTGACGAATAGGACTGTCGGGTCATGAGATGAATAACGTGAAAATCCTGTCGCGTACGTCATCAAACCCTTTCCTTCAGACAAGTGTGGCACGTACCCGTTCACCACGGGCCGTGGTGTACGAGTATGCGCCACAGGTGATTGACAGTTTATATCTACCTATTAACGGCGAGAACAGCCATTGGCAATTTAAATGCGAAAGCGTGAAGAAAAACCGACACCGGCAGCGTCGACCCGACGAATGGAAAGAATAACAAATAGGATCCCAGCAGGAATCGAACAAACGCATTACACGTGGGAATCAGGTATTCTACCACAGAGCCACGTCACGTCTATAAGCTGGTTTGGATAAACAGCCTATGCAGGCGTAGTGTCGGTGCAACGTCAGTTGTGTTTGTGGTACTGGCTATCTAATTTTACAAGAAAGCAATAAGGACTACATATGTACTCCTACGATACAGGCGTCATACCAGATCAACGTCTGTTGTTCCAGTGTTTGCTCCACGTTTATAGCGGTCTAAGAAACATTACAATTGCATTGCTATGATTCGGCAAGCTATACTGAAGCACTTCTCGACCCAGCAGGAATACATTAACGGAAGTTGCGTATGTTATTCACATGATTGCCCGATAAAGTGCACTTAGTTTCGATAATACTGACGTATGTACTCTAATGTGAGGGATGACGTTACGTCGCACCATAAGTTACTCTTTGAACTCCACTGTTGTTGACGTGCCTGGTAAGCCCACGATGTGCACACTGCTTTTACACTTACAAAACCACGTCGATCCACCTCGCAACGCTTGGCTCAAAGCCATAAGATACAGCATAGAAGTACTCGCTGACTGCTTCGCATGAAACCGATTCCCACAACGCGAGGGATCTGCCGAATTGTTTTATTTATTGAATTTGCATCAGTCTCCTTTTTCATCCATCTATATTTAGCATGCATTGGTTCTTAAAACAAAAACGTCGAGCCAAACCAAGCAATGTTAAACTACTGTTCTATTATTCCTTTATAAGACCTAAAATAAGAATAAGAATACACTCAGCTTAACAATAAGAATCTTCAAAGAATACAGAGCAGTCCGGTTCAAAAAAAGAACTTCTGAGGAACTGACTATCGATCTGAAATAATGAATGCCAATAACATTCCACGTCATAGCGCATGTCGAAAACACATTAGTATTGGCTAACTGTCCCTCTTGCTTAGCCACTAACTTGCGATAGACCCATCACCGTATCGAACACCGTTATTACCCGGACCCACAAGGCAGGATAACGCTAAATCTTTGACACATATTTTGTGTAGAACTGGCACTTTTAAGTATTCATATTTCCCACGCGCGGTCTCATATTGGAACGAAATCACTCAGGCAATCTTTTACTATCTATTCTTCCTATGTATTCGCTTCTCGGTCCACACTAAAATAGCGCTGTCGGCCTATTTCAGTTTTCACATCTTTTCATTGTATTCCTATCTTGCCCTATATAGTGAAAACGATTCTGTTGTTTTTTTATTCACTTGTTGTAATTCTGCTCACCACAATAATCACTAAACATGATCTAATATTAATCTTTAGTTTTTTCTGTTTATTATATCTGTTATTCACTTTAATCGCAAGACAGTTTTCGATGTCGCTTTTTATTGCGATTTTTGTGGGTCAAACTGATCTCACACAATTTTATTGTCACTTTTTTGTTTAATCACGTGATAATTAAAGTGTCCACCTGGTTCGACCTAAGGGCCTGCAGTATGTAATAAATAAAGAGTTTAATAAATATGGGTTATTGTCATATTCATTATTAGGCGAATACTTCTAGAACTACAAGCTTGATTGAATAAGTAAATAAATATGATAAACGAAAAAATTACAGTCGTCTAATACAGTGCATTACCAACAATTTGTACTAGGCTTGTTCCACGTAGCCGTTTCTTATTCCTTAAAGTTTTGCGTCTTTGCGAACGTGGCATAAAATATGCACACTGGCAAAGGAACATCGTCAGAAGAAGTGACTGTATTTTATAGAACTATAGGGGATGTCAACAGGCCCACGTTTGCCTGGAGTATGTTCGGTCGTACAACGTATACTGTCATTCAATACCTGAACCATCACTACACTAATGCGAACATGTATTTGTCGATGTCTAATCATCCGCCTCGCACATCTTCCCGACAACAGTGTCGGATGAATCGCCATATCACCATATGATCGATACGGTGATCTACGTATCAGCAGTATTTGGCCATCCGCCGTCTCCTTATGGTTTTTCGGTTAACATGGTGAGATGCATGGTGTTTATTTTCATAAGAAGGCTCAATTTCTTTAATGAAGACCTGATGTCCTGTTCAATTGCCCACACTCACTCCATTGTGCAAAAACTGCTGTCCCGTTCCAGTGCCGATCATAACTTGAGAAAAAAAGGCTATACTGCTCATTTAATTGCTGGCTTGATATTACATTACATATCGTCACAGTTGCCCCAAAATTTACAGTGAAGCAGTCATCCTCCGCTTTCCAAGGGAACAAAACCTAAAAGGGGATATTTTACTGTTAGCTTAATAAAGCGATCCTCCATTTCTCAAACTCTGAATCACAAAACATGGGCTTGCCTATCTTAATCTGTATTACTTCAGGAGATGCTCATTACTGCAAAAAAGACCGTTTCATAACTAGCGTTATTAAATTACTTCTTGTGGTGGCGTTAGAGAGAGAGATGAGACTGTATGCTTGCCAGACCGAGTGCCCATCCTTGTGATTTTGTCATATCGCCACTCGCTATATTTCCTGGCGCACAAAAAGTTTTAGAATTGGGTACAGGTGACTTAGGTTTTTAGAAGTATGTTTTAGAAGCGCTCTTGACATGCCGTAATATACTGAGGAGATAACTCTTACGCCAACGTTAATAACTCTTCCCATTTGAAGAGTAATAATTGGGCCATTTTGGGTATATGCAATGTCCCCGCGCTAGCCTTTTTTTGTATTCGTCGTACGTGGCTTGTATGATGGCAGTTGTCCACATACTGCAACGACGACTTCTTATGGCGAAATAAAGAAAGTTCGTGAAATTGACGCTCCATTTTTTGCCAAGTCAATTTTGGTTTTCTTTGTGATTCGTTTCAGAGCTCAAAAGTAATTAGTAGTGGCTGATCCTATATCTCCAAAACTAAGACACGTGCAGCATTTTTTTGTCTTTCAAAACTCAATTTCGAGACCCCTCTGCCTTGTTATCTAAACATGTCATCTTGATGACTCGAAATTAGTTCTGCCGCACTTAAAAGGAGGCGCACCGATCTGCGGATTCAGTAAGAGCACCGGGTCTCTCAGATCGCTCAGCTTTTTAGTCGAATATTTCTACGGTAAGGTAACCTATTTTCTACAGCATCTTACATTTCTATTCATAAATTACGTGCTAGCCTCCTCCTTGCAATGGCCCGAAGTCTATTCAATGCGCTGATTATAAAGAGAAATTAGAACTACACCAAGAACAAGTATTAGGGGCCTGCAACGATAGTTTTGCCACAAATTTTCGTAGTTCACATAAGTAGTCACATATCTGAATGGATTGGAATTCCGTAGTTGCAGCAGCGAAACAGTTAGGAAACAGTTTCGAAACAGTGATCTGTTTAGAGCGAAACAGTTAGGAAAAAAAACAGGTCAAGCAAGAAGGAATGGGTAGGCAGTCATTAAACCGTTGGAAGTTTAGTTTAAGGTCGAGTGTAAAAATACATGCAAGCCTAGATGAATGTAATTGCTCATAGTGACCAGAAGGTACGAGATAATATTCTGTATCTTAAAGTGCGTTGTTGTTCTACAAGTAAGTGAAGAATTGGTATTCGTCGCTGCGGACAGCCTAAGGTTATTGTTTATATAAACATGAATAAAAAAATCTTGAAGAAGCTTACGTATTGTTAAAGAACTTTCTCGTGTTAAGGAAAGAAGTGTTAATTTTTAAGGGCTCGTTTTTCTTTGTTATACACAATATGTTAGGTAATTTGTGCATGACAAATAATCATAATCTGATGTTAAATGATCTTCAAATGACAACGATTGCCGCAATGCAAAGAATCTACTAAGATTTCGTGAGTGTTTCTTCCGAGCAACGCTCAGCCAATAGCGAAATAAGGCTGCATTATGTGAAAAATGACTAAATAGTCATGCCCCATAAAAATGTGGACTGTCCGCACTTTGTAACTTGTCTATGCTTTCTTCCGATAAAACGTGGGCATACGACGTCTCATGCTGTTCATGGAGACGCTAATCCTGCTTTCGCATAGGAGCCGTCGAATGTTCGGCAGGTTTACGATCAACTATTTACGGTGCGCACCACGTTTTATGTAACCCCACGTAACTCCCTTGCTTAAATGCCGACACAAGGCGAACGAGATATGGAATAAATAAATAGATATATTGAAGAGAATGTTAGCGACATAGTGCGGCACCCCACCAGCGCTATCTAGTAGGTCTCTCTATGCGCAATAAAGTCACTAGAACGGGAAAGGTACCAGGACCATCCGACCCGCTGCCATATTCGGCCCAGAGGAGCCAAAGCAGCGGTGGGGCGGGGTTCATATCACGTGAAATAACACGTTTTTTACGAAGTTCATGCGCTTTTGCAGCCCGGAATGAAGCATACAGTTTTGTTCTCGAAATGATAGTGGCAGTTTTCAGATAGTGGCAGAAATAGTGGCAGTTTTCACTTCCTACGCACTCACGCACGTGTACTAACACGTAGAAAGAAATTCGAATAACAGAGAGATGAGCCACTTGGTAAGTATTCGTTGAAGAAGGACAAGGCATGAAAACACGGACACAAGAAAGAAGACAGGAGACCACAAACGCCGACTAGCAACTGATGAGACGCACAACAGCGGAAAAGAAAGAATGCACGAAATCTTTGCGCATGACCATGCAATAGGCAAACACATCAATCCTGCACGCGTGGGGGTCTACGTGGAAGATAACTGTGAAGGCATTTGATTTCATGTTTATGGACGTTAATCGACTGTTGGCTCACGCTAGCTCTAACACTATTCTCTCTATGCCATGTCTCAATCATCAGGCGCGTTTCTTCATTTTTATGCCGGTACAACACTGTCCTTACTTCCTTCTTGTGTCCGTGCTTGCATGCCCTGTCTTTTTAGAAAGAAATTCGAACCGCGCGGCATGCACTGACGTGCTTAGCCGTAGCCATATACGGCGATGTTCAAGCGTTTTTAACCTATCTGTTAATAAAACACACCAGAGACGTGCATGATGCCACTTACGATGGCGCTGGTGGAGGTGAATGCGCGATTAACACAAATGCGAACAGCGTATACGGGGGCGCCGCGCTGTTCATATTTCCTATGATCACATCGGTGCATGCTTGAGTGCGTGACGTGCATGCGTACGGAAAGATTTAAAACTACATGCAGCCATACAAAATATGCACAGTGACCCATCTGAGATTTATTTTAGGCCAACGTTGCCACAGATGCACGAATACCAATAGTTTTGACGACGCATTTCATTTTTTTCGAAATTTTGATCAGCAGCTCCTTATCTTTTTCTTAAGGCACACCTTTAGGAACACTACATCAGGGCAGCATTTTATCGAAGCTAATAAAGGAGGACTGAAGCAGACACACTAAACAACATAATCACCTCATGAAAGAATCCGTGAACAGGGGGCGGGGGCTCGAGCCGACGTTTCCGCAAATGGCCTTGTCATCTTCATGGCTGGAACTACCTTGGAGTTCCAGCCTTGAGGAAGACAAGTCCACTTCTCGAAACGTCGGCTCGAGCACCACCCCCTGTTTACGGTTTTTTTCATCGCAAGCTTCCATCTTCACCTTCATGCCGTTTGTTGAATACACACCTCATGTCATTAAAAAATGAGCTCGTCTTTCGCTTTCAGGAACTTTAGGAACAGGTATGCCACACATATCTCTTTCCTTTCCCCACCCCCGGTGTAGAGTAGCAGGCTAGAGCATAATATCACTCAGGCCGACCTCTCTGCCTTTGTATAAGTAAACCTCTCTCTCTCTCTCTTATATATACATAAAAAACATGCGCCGAACGTTCACGAAGAATTCGCAGCTTGGTGTATGCTGCGTTGCAAAGTATGAAAATAGCCACAAAAGCATTCGCATAAAAAAAAACAACGACCAAAAGTGACACTAATGAGAAATGAATGTTGTGGCAATGTAGCATTATGTTTCCCTGACGCGCCTAGTCGTTGTCTGCGAGTCCAAAGGCCTCATTTAGACGCTAAACAAAATAACAGCTGCCCGGCAATGTTGTTGTGCGTGGACCTTCTCCGCAACCACGCGCAACACACTGCACTGGTATAGGCGCGGCGTAAACATCCAGCGAAAACACATTTCTCCTGCCATATTTTCTGCGGTCGCACCGCACGTTGCTTGGCGTCCTTTGCCCCGCTGGGAACAGCAAAGCGTGTTTTGCCCGCTTCCCACCGGTCCTGGCATTCAAAACCATAGCACGCAGGCATTCCTCGGTCTCTTGATAGGCTTCTTGACGATCAAGCGTCAGAACGATCCCGTAAAGTTCATGCACGCTTTTCTCAAGCTATAAAAACGTCGCCCTCCAAAGCACCGTGCGTCGGCAGCCCGGAGAAACAAGCGAGGAACGTGAGCCGGACAATTCATGGCTACAATGACCACGTGACCACGGAAAGCAAATTGCGAGTGCGCGCGCGAGAAAATGCGAGGAACGCGTAAAGCGCGCAGAGAAAACGAATGCGGTACTTCTTCCGTTCTTGTGACTTTACGGGGCATTGCTCGTGGAGGCCGCTCGCGTTCGGAGTCCGTGAAGTGAGCCTTTGATCGAGCTAAAGGCCGACCCTTACGCCAGCGTTCAATAAACGCCTTTACAGGATCTGTATGTGCAGTGTATCAATCCCTGCGCATTTTTCTAATAAGCAAATAAATAATCGCGCGTCTTGTGCTGGTCAATTTATGGTTACCGAACAGCATTCTCTTTGTTACCGACAATCTTCCGTTCAGTATTTCGAATTCAGTTCTTTGAAGGCGTCAAAAATGAGTTCGAGTTATGACAGCGAATTTGCATATAAGCTCCTCATCAGTGCCATTTTCTTCGCGCCTCGTCTAGTTGGGTCAACCAGGAAAATACTGGACGCGCACGCCTACCGCATCTCATCACTTTACGCATCGAAAGCTGCCGCGATGGGACATCCCTTGAAAAACCACAAGCTAGATATTGTATCCGCTGCTTGTACTACTTCTATTTTATTACAATAAATCCAGAATGAATTGCTGCTGATAGTTTAAATTTAACAACACTAAGCGGGTTTCGCACATAGTCGCATATGAAAAGGCCAATGCAATTGTGTATTTGAATTGGAGACAGATCAAATAAGCATAAAGAAATAGTAAGCCAGAATTTAGCCGTTTCCTAACTTGATAAGAATGACATCTCAGTGAAAGGAGGATGCTTAAAAATCAGTCAATGGAAACAATGCAGTGTCCAGTACCGGGACGGGGCAGTTTTCCGATAAAGGCCTATCGCGGTAGTATTTAGAGATACTTTCGAATATTTGAATGTCTGTATTATGACACATCTGAAAGACGTATTTGTATTCTCGCAAAGAAATACTTTTGCGATATATCCGTGAACCCATGTGCCCGTACAAGACACCGGTACGCGAGTATCTAAAAATTCATTAGTGTGTTGATATGAACATTAAATTGTTTTTACAATGTGCTCAGTTTGTTGCCTTATCTTTATTGCAAAAGTACAGAACGGAGTCGCAAACAATAACATGTTTTCTGTTGCGTCCTTGCAGTTAAAGACATGGACAACTTCCTTGCCAAGTACCTCCTTATAGGGCTTTCTGCTACACTTGGTAAGTTTAGAAGCCATATCAAGCCAAACTGTGAGCTTCACCTCAGCAGATCGGCTAGTGAACATCGTAGTATCACTTAATATCACCCTTTGATTGAAAAACATATCAACAATAAGAAATTGAGTCAGCCTGATGTCGTAAATTGCCGATACGTATTGTAGATGCCAAACTACGTAATGGCTACGCAGTCGAACATGCAAAATCTACCTGGTGCAGCATGATACTTTTATCGAGTCTAAGGGTATATACCATTTTCACATCGCTGTCTCCCGTACGAAATAAGAAAGCTAGCTACCCTAACAGAAATAGGTTTCCGAAAATGAGCAGCGAGTGTCTCAGGCGCCTTCCGAGGAATGCATATTGCGTATCAGGACCAATTCAAACATCCTCAGAAGACCGAGAAAGAGATGTAGCAAGGGAACTTTTGATCGATTCTTTTTTTAATCGATTAGTTGCAGCTCCCCCTGCTGCTTCCTTACTTCTTGTTTTCTTACTCTATATTAAGATAAGCTAGAACTCGAATCCATCCGATTTGCATACAACCTGAATAGAGTCGTGTGATGTAAATGATGTGTACGGTTTAGGGATGCAAAAGTATCGGCAAATCGGCTATCGATAGCATTGATACTTTTTTTGAACTATCAATAGTGTGCGAAAACTATCGATAGCGCTACTATCGATAAACTCCCAATAGTATTACGATAGTGCAATGAATACTACCGCCGGTACTACAGTAAAAGCTCGTTAATTTCAATTCGGTTAATTCGAACGTACAGTTAGTTCGAACTCACGCTCTGATCCCGGCACAGCCGTGTGTATTTCTATGAGGGAAAACTCCCGATAATTCGAGCGCATCGGTATCTGTAACAGTTAGTTCGAACTTGGAGCCCTGGTTTTCATTGATCCTTGCAGAAGTCGGCCCAATGTGATCACAATGTGTTTCAAAACCAAACCAAACCAAATTTTCTAGAGATGCAAAACAACGAAACAGCAGCATTTCTCAGCAGATCAGAATTCGGACACTGCGCTCAGAACTCTTGGGCAAGCTGCAAACGACGCTCGTGGAATCGCGACAGAAGAAGCGCAATCAACTGCAAATTACTGATTACCTTTATTTTTGATTGCGTTAATTCTGCCAAGTAAATAAACGTGTATTAGAACATAAATAGCGTCATATATTTCACATTAAAGGGACCCTCCAACACTTTTCCAGACCTCATTGTTTTACACATTTTACTTTCGGGTTGCGTAGACTGAAGGCTAAAGAGATTAGAGCAGCAAGAACGGCAGTGATAGGGGCACGCAGTCCGAAGTTATTCAGCCCAGAACACTAAAAATACAATGAAATGCAGGCCTACCCTCAACTCGAGTTTCGCGGGGTCACCAGACCACGTTTCACTCGCCCTGTGACGTCTGATGGCGCCCCAATGAAATGAACTGAAAGATGCCACGTACGGGAAGCTTGCATACAAGGTTGCCCTTGCTTTGCAACGTAATGATGACGCCGTTGCGGTAGTAAGAAACAATGTCGTGCATTAAGAGTGAACAGCACATGCGAAACGAGGTAGATTTGCGAACGCCTCTACCATTTTTTGTAATTTTAGTCATCTTTCTTGTTGCAACGGCGTCTATATCAACGCTCTTACATTTTCTTTCCTTCATTTTCTTCAAACAACGGCGCCTGGAGCGTCCCCAGTGCGTTTCCTCCAGCGCCGTGGCGTTCGGCGCATTCTTTGCCGGGCGCTGCAGTTTTAAAGCTCAGTGAAAAAAGCATGCTAAAGAAAAACTAAACCCAATAATAACCCCTTTTGTGAGGCAACGCCGTTATTACTTCTAACGTTACATTTATCCAATCATAGGCCAGCGCCCATCTTCGTCATTTCCGCCCGCAATAGTTCTGGCGAGCGCCACTACGCGTTGATGCGGTCGGCATCGATGTAGGTGCTTCAAAAAAAGTGTTGGAGGGCCCCTTTAAGGCTCATTGCTCACGTGAATGCATGTCGGTGCTTGTTTCTGGCGTAGTACTGAGTGACCCTTTAATTATGTTCGCTGTAAGAGATCCACCAACTTAATTTACGAAGTCGCTTGTTACAAAAGTCCAGTAGCGCCTAGTTCGCGATAACGAGCCTAGGGGTGGCTTTTTTGGCTCTACCCGCGCAGTGTGGCGCAATGTCAGTTCATCCTAGCGCCCGCCCGCACATTTCCATTCCGCATTTTGAAGAATAAAGAAAATAATGAGGTGAATCTACTGTGAGCTGCTTTTGCAAGGTATAGGCACTATGTGCGATTTTCAAGCAAAATCTTTTGATTTTACGCATGCAGATTTCATAACACTGCCGATTTGTAATATACACGGCTCCTTTTTTTTATCGATTCCCTTATCCTGTCGCAATGACCACGAGTTCTAAGTTGGCGTTCCAGTTAGCCACCCTGTTCCTTGTATGTAAACACCAGCGCAAATCAAAATCAACCCGGAGGTTCCATCAACCCAGTTATTCAGCTTAAATTGATCGATTATACATACAACTGCATCAGTCTTTTTGAACCTTTCTAGAAATTTTCTCCATTCAGCGAACAGCATTCTCAATGTAAAACGAAATATTGCATTTTGGCCCACGGCATCTCTTTTTAGTTTTTATTATTAACCAGAAAGCAAACGCACACACTCCGAACGCCGCACTTCGCATAAAACTCCAAACAAACTCGAACACACTACACACACAATTCTAGGCACGGCGTCTTCTACTATAGTCTTGGTCGATCTCGAGGCAGTGAAACGATGCTTCCATTCACTGGGCACACGTGCGCACGTACTATGTCACTTTGCATCCAAATGTTTTTCGCACACGAGAACGTACTTGAAGTCGAACGAAAATCGAGGAGTCTCCTGTCGCGGGACTGCACGTTTCCACCTGTCGCGTTGTTCTGCGTCGGCTGGTAAAGAGAACAGGGAGATTTTTCGACGGTGCCCTTGTATCCCGAGCGACAACGCGTCACACAGCAGGTGTTGGGCGTCGCTGTCACGACGAGGTGACCGCGAAAAAAGGGGCTGCAACGAGCACAAACAGCACCACTCCGCGCCCACACTACGCTAATGGCGGCCAGCAGCAGCTTGCTTCCTCGTCCCCCTTCTAGCTACGCCAGCGCCGCGGCACGGAAGGTGCGGGCGGTACACGAAGCTCTCCCGTTGAGTTACGCGGGAGTTTCATTAGCAGTAATAGTATTGAGGGACCATGGTAATAGTCATTTTACTATAATCAAACCATGGTTTGTTAATCGTGATATTTTATATACCAGCACGATACTACACAGGGACACAGGAAGTCAGGATACATTTGTCCCTGCCTTCTGGTGTCCCTGTATAGTAATGAAATCGTATGTCAAGTATCGTGAATAACCAACTCGCCTATTCACAATTTCTCATAATCGGCTTCGTCATACACCCCCTTCTTTCTATGCAAATTTTGGTATATACCAAGAAAAGGAAAGGAGATGGATCAATAGGTTGTTGTAGGTTGCTGTTGGACCCAGCCTTGTGAGATTCGCCTTCAGTTACTCCGCGAGGCTTGCTCTCAGATTATGTTAAAATAACGACCTTTAGATAGATAGATAGATAGATAGATAGATAGATAGATAGATAGATAGATAGATAGATAGATAGATAGATAGATAGATAGGTAGATAGATAGATAGATAGATAGATAGATAGATAGATAGATAGATAGATAGATAGATAGATAGATAGATAGATAGATAGATAGATAGATAGATAGATAGATAGATAGATAGATAGAAATGGTCTAGGTGCCTTTGGTTAGCTGAGAAATGCTTTGCATTTACACAAGAAGCAAACACTAAATTCAAGATGTACTTTCCGGACAGACATTCATTGTCACCTCTGCGTCGTGTGCCAGACAGCTCCGCTGGTTATCCACCTTTGTGGAGCGGAGTGAGTCCTCATTTCAGGTGCGAATCATTTCTCAGCGAACCTGTGGCACTTTGAGCGCTCCTATTTACGCATCTATCTATGTAACCGCGTCTGGGGGCTCTCATGATCGCTGCTTTAACTTGGTGTAGACCAAAATTGGCATGGGAGGGTAAGAGGATTTTTCTAAGAATATGACCGCCGGCTCATGACATCAATAACGTGAAAATCCTGTCGCGTACGTCGACAAACCCTTTCCTTCAGACACGTGTCGCACATACCCGTTTATCACGGGCCGCGGTGTACGGGTATGCGACACAGGTGACTGACAGTTCATGTTTACCCAAGAACAGCGAGAACAGACATTGGTAAGTTATATGCGAGAGCGTTAAGAAAAATGGGCATTGGAAGCGTTGACCCGACGAATGGAAAGAATATATTCAAGGGGATCCCAGCAGAAATCGAGCGCAAGCATTCTGCGTGGCAATCAGGTATTCTACCACAGAGCCACGCCAGGTCCATAAACTGGTTTGGAAAAACAGCCTATGCATGTGTAATGCCGGCGCAACGTCAATTGTAGTTGTGGTGCTGGCTATCGAATTTTACAAGAAAGGAATAAACACTACATATCTACTCCTACGATAGAGGGGTCACATGATATTAAGGTCATAGGTTTCCATGTTGGCTCAGCTTTTACAGCAGTCTAATAAACATTACATTTGTATTCCTATGATTCAGCAACCTATATTGAAGCATTGCTCGACCCCGGAGGAATACATAAACGCAAGTTACGTATGAAATGCACGTCAATGCTCCATAAAGTGCACATAGTTTCGATAATACTGACGTATATGCTCCAACGTGAGGGCTGACGTTATGTCGTACCATGAGTTACACTTTAAACGCCAGTGTTGTCGACGTGCCCGGTAAAACGAATATGTGCACAGAGCTACTAGTTTTAAAAGAACACCTCAATCCACCTCTCAACGCTTGGCTCAAAACCATAAAATACAGCATAAAAGTACTCGCTGACTGCTTCGCATGAAACCGATTCCCAGAACGCGTGGTATCTGCCAAATTTTTTTGCTATTAAATTTTTTCTGCTGCCCCGAGGCGCACGCATGTCCAGGCAGAGCGCGTCCAGCTTGGATTACTAACGCCACGTCGGAGAGTCTGTGGAGGGTAGCCTGTTACTGACACGCTGTAAAAATACTAGGACCCGAAGCCGTCCACATCTTCGTTGTAAAAAATAATCAGCCCCTTCGTGCTTGTCAGGCAACTTGCCGTTTTCCTTGATTTCTTTCGTTTGATTAAACCGCGGCGTGCCCCAAACCATATCTCGTCCCTCATCGGCACCGTACGTATCGCTATGGCGTAACAGGTGGAGGGCTTGAGCTTCTTACACGCTTGGGGCGTTGAATTTTGATCACGAATGCCTCAATTTAAGTGCCAGCATTTGAATTGCAAAAAAAAAAAAAATTCAGTGCCTGACAGATTGTGGCGACGTAAAGCTTTTTTATATAAACAAGAGCCTTAAAGCTCGTATGAAAAATGTAATTACAAATGTTTGCCTACTAGAATTTTCAAGCTAACTTTAAAAGCGATCAAGTATATCCGCTTCCTTGTAAAGTTTGTCTGTCAAGACGTGAGGTGCCTTACTGCTATGGTGTTTTTTCGTTTATGAAATGCTTGTAACCTCCTTATTAACATATTTAAGAGTACAGCGGATAACCACTCGTGAACAGTGGCCAGCTTAATAAGGCAGTTCTCAGCATTTGAAGATACTCTTACCGGGATTCGTGTTAACTGTTCTTTTTTACTTTCAACAATCGCGTATAAGCTGCAGTGATATCTCAGTCGAAGCTTCTTACGACGTCCTGAAAGAATCTTGTGCTGTGGCTGATGCTGCCGAATAGATGTAGTCCCGAAAATGCTGTACAGTATGCAATAAAATCTCAGGTTCTGTACACCATCATAAGATATTTATAACACTGACATAATTTTCGTGGCCTTGTCACTTGGGAAACACGTAACTTTCAGGAAACACGTTGCGAAATACAGAGTTAAGGGCGTCGTTATCGTAGATGTTGCAATAAAGATATTCTATGGCTATCAAAGGAATAAGTAAATGTAGCAAATATTCCACATAATAAACAGTGACTAATGAAAAGTCAATCATGCTCACTGAAGAATCTCGGGAGTGAGATAACATGGCTTCTTCTCGCTGCCAGGAACAGGACGACTTGACACGGAAAAAGACGCACACAGTGTGAAGCGGCTGAAGTGGGATAACAAAATGCTGAAGCGGTGAAACCAAAGAACGGCTCATTGTCCAATGGAAGCAGTAAACATGCTTCAAAAATACTGTCGTCCTTACGCTATGCCACAACCTTGCTTCGACAGGTGCCAAGGGGCAACATTTCTTCCGCGCCAGCCAGATTGAGCCAGCGCCTATGTCTGCTACTAGGCGTACTGAAGTATAACACGACCTCGCCAGGGCTGTGGCTTCATAAAGCGAGGGGCTCCAGTAGAGCACTGCCCGCAACGCCTTGAAGTTTCTTGAAGCGCACCATGTCTCGCATCGAATTTACAGCCGAAATATGAGGGCCCTTATCACATTGTCAAGCGCACGTCTTCTCTGAACTGTCAAATATACCGCGACGTGTACTGAGTCCTATCTCGTGCGTCGTTGGGACGGTTCGTATCATTCTGACGTAACAGAGTGGCCGTCCCTCGCTTCCGACATGCTTGGGGCATTGAAGTTCGATCACGAATACCACTTCTTCCCTTTCTTTATCTATATATATCTTTATCTTTTCCTTTATATCTCTCTCTGTGCTCGATCTCTCGCCTACCCGAGTTATTGCTTCGCACAGCGAACATAATCGGCGCTGCGCGAGAGCGATAGCCGGACGAACGTGTTCGGGAAGCGAAGGAGAAGATGAAAATGAGGACGAAAAGAGCGCGCGCTGGCTGAGTAATTGCGTTGCACGCGCTACGCGCAGCTCTGTCAGGTATCAGGCGACTCGCGATTTCATCCGGGGTGGAGGCCGTTCATAATTTTATTGTATTTGTTAACACCTCGCAGCGACCCTCGAGCTTCAACATCTGAGCTGCTGAGAAACTTTGTCTTAATCTTGTCCTGTATACGTGTTCGGTTCAGCAATAGGAATAAGCTCCACTCTATGTACTTCTTTTTTTCGTTTTTGTTTCGGTTGCGTAAACTCACTCGGTATATATTAAGCGCTGAGCTCTTTGCGCTTGAGCATGGGCCCAGTAGCGTTCACAGAAACTATCATCATCACGAATGGCCTCAACTTCACATGGCATCTCGCGTCTCCCAGCAACGCGTTGGAGGAAGGAAACTACTGTATAACATACTGGCGCTAGAAAAAAACATACACAGAAGAGAGACACGAACGCTATGTCAACGACATATCAGAAGAGAGACACAAGAGACATGTCATACATTAAGCAATGCCAACTAGGTCAAGAAAAAGCTCCCATCAAGAAGGAAACTGCGAGAACATAAGTAGAGAGGAGGAGGAGACTAAATAAACAACACAAAATCAAATTTCTTGGCGAGGCGAGATTCGAACCCACGTATCCGCGGTCCAAAGGCGAGCGTCGTAGCCACTCGGATATTCAGGTACGATAGCAGAACGTCCATTTATGGGAACCATGAAGAAACGATAGATCACGTTCTTAGTCGCCATCCTCGCTACAGCGCGAACAGACTGTCGGTAGCTGCTGTGTTGGCCCGCCTTGACGACAGACCCCTGTCGGAAGAAGCAGTGGTAGAATGCCGATCGATTCGGGTGCGGCTTGCGCAAGACAGCGATTACGCGTGTAACGGACCAGTTACATATAAACATAGAAAAAGAAGCGCGCGTGCCATATGAATGTGTTGCTATGGGTGAGAGTACGACAAGAAGATAGAAAGATAAAGAAAGACACGCAGGGAGAGAGAAACATGCAGAGAGAGAGAGAGAGAGAGACAAAGAAAGAGATAGAAAGAAACACAAATAAAGAAAAAGAAAGGGAGATAAAGAAAGCATAGCGTATACTTGTGGAGAATAGTATATCAAGGGGTGGGCAAACCAAAGTAAGGGGGGGGGGGAAGGAGCGAAATTAAGAGCGGAACGCCACCAGTTACACTGTTTCCTCAGTGTTCGCACCAATACATCGTAGCGACCCCCACTTCCTTATCGGTTCGTGTGAAAGTAAAATCTCACTTGAAAATACCGCTGTGTCTTGTGTTTTCGCTCTATACTCTTGTCAAGTGGCGCTTACTGACTTTATCATGGATGGTCGCCAACTGTGCGCGCCTCACTTGCGCCTGTGATATAAGGCCGGAAACCGTAAGCCCGGGTCATTATTCGGTTGCCAGTGACATGGCAGATGACGGTATATGTATGCGGGAACCGCGACTCAGTTGTAAAACGGCTTGGAAAAGCTTGTCTGAAGGTTTTCTTGCACTGCCGGGTTCCTGCAAAAATACGACGACACCGTACGGCAATGCGCATAGATGGGACATGCTGAAGTTGTGTGGGAATTCTACTCTTACAACAGCATATCAGCGCCGCAGCTGGTGTAGAATCCCAGATTGGTTGCTGAAGTCTGAAACAATTGCGCTGGAACCGACTGCCGTTTGCATCGCAGATTATAACAGCGACTCTTAAACTGAAACAGAAGTAGTACGAATACAGATACGAAGAGTACTTGCAGACGTTGGAATTATGGAGAAGCACAGCAACTTGACCAAGCTTCTTCTAGTTACGGCGTTAGTGCATAAATCTGCGGGAAGGAGCCGGCCTACACGGACTCCGCAGACAGGGTCTATCACAGCACGAGAACATTTCCCGTTATGTTCGGCACAATTTATAGACGCTAATTCAATTTTCACTCATCCGGGTCTCAGCTCCTCTCACGCTTCAACTTGTTCGCAAGTTCCTAGGAAGGATGCTATCTGCACTCAGGGAAAAGATCGAGTACAAAGGGCCTCTTTTTGTCCCACAACAATAATCTGGTCTGAAAATTAATATGCATAAAACTAAAGTAATGTGGAACAATCTTGGCAGAGAACAGCGCTTTACGATTGGTGGCGAGACACTGGAAGTTGTAAAAGAGTACGCCCAGTTAGGACAGGTAGTAGCCGCGAAGCCGAACCATGAGAGCGAAATAACTAGAAGAATAAGGACGGGATGGGGGCTCATTCGGCAAGCATTATCAAATCCTGAATTGTAACCTACCACTATCGCTCAAGAGGTAGGTATATAACAGCTGCATCTTACCGGTACTTACCTACGGAGCAGAAACCTGAAGTCTTACAAAGAGGTTCAACTTAAATTGAGGACGACGCAGCGAGCGATCGAAAGCAAAATGATAGGTGTAACCTTAAGAAACAGGAAGAGAGCAGAGTGGGTCAGGGAACAAACGGGGGTTAAGGACATCATATTTGAAATCAAGAAGAAGCAATGGATATGGGCCGGGCACGTAGCACGTCTGCAGGATAACCGGTGGTCATTAAGGGTAACTGACTGTATTCCAAGAGATGGCATACGCGTGAGGGGGAGACAGAAAATTAGGTGGGTAGATGAGATTAAGAAGTTTCTAGGTATAACGTGGTAGCAGAAAGCACAGGACCGGGTTGATTGGCGGAACATGGGAGAGGCCCTTGCCCTGCAGTGGGCGTAGACAGGCTGATGATGATGATGATGATGAGTGTAAGGAAACTATCGATAGTGCTACAATCGAGAAACTATCGATAGTAGTGCTACAATCGAGAAACTATCGATAGTATTACAGATAGTGCAGACGATAGTACCGTCGGTAGTACAGTAAAAGCTTGTTAATTCGAAGTAGGTTAATTCGAACTTACATTTCATTCGAACTGACCGCGATCCCGGCACAGCCCTTTGTATTTCTATCGGAGAAAACTCCGGATAATTCGATCGCATCGGTTACTTCGAAATTGGAGCCCCTGGTTTTCATTGCTGCTTGCAGAAGTCGGCCCAGTGTGATCGCAATGTGTTTCAAAATCAAACCAAGTTTACTAGAGATGCAAAACAACGAAACAGCAGCATTTCTCAGCAGACGAAAATTCAGACACTGCGCTCGAGCTCTTCGGCAAGCTGCAAATGATGCTCATGGAGTCGCAACAGGAGTAGCGCAAGCAACTGGAAATTACTGATTATTTTTATTTTTGATTGCGTCAATTCTGCCATGTAAATAAGCGTGCTTTGGAGCATACATAGCGTCACGTATTTCACATTATGCTCACTGCTCACATGAATGCATATCGGCGCTTGTTTCTGGCATATCACTGAACGATCAATCAATTCTGTTTGCTGTTAGAGCTCCACGAAATTAATTAGCGAAATCACCTGCCACAAACGTGTAGTTGAGCCTAGTTTGCGTTAACGAGCCCACGGGTGGCTTCTTTAGCTGTGCCCACGCAGTCTGTCTGATGCGATGTCCGTTTATTCTGGTGCCCACCCGCTAATTTGAGTTTCGCTTAATTAGCAAACATTTTACAGCTAAACCTTTTATGAGATCACAACAAGGGTCGTTTTACAGCGCAAGCTGCTATGGTATTACAACGAGGGGGACTTCGCGCCGTAGTTGTCCGCCGCCGCCGTAGCCGCCGCCAGTGTCTAAGCATTATCGCGCGAAGTAAGAAAAAATACTAAGTAAGAAAAATACCCGGGATGGAACGAGGTTCGAACCTGGGCCCTCCGCGTGGAAGCCCAGTATTCTACCTCAGAGCCATGCCGCTGCTTGAAACTGCTTTGCAAAAAGACCTTATACCAGCTTCATGTCGGGAAGGAACCACACTAACATATGTAATGTAGTCTGGTGGCACAGTAAAATAACAATGAAGTGTCACACAATGCAAATTTTGTAACCAATCCTCACACTAGGCGAATTGCGCAACGAGTGGGTTGTTGAATGCATCCAACCCATTACATAGGGCTCTGCCATAATTCTGTATAGTGATCAGCGACAGAATCAGCAAAGTGCCCACAATGCCTCACAAGTGTTTGGCGGGTACCACGGTTCACCGCAGAATGACGAAAAATGGCATAGTGGCTGCTTCCAAATTCACAAAAATTATGATATAGAGCGTAGTGGGTTCCTAGCAAGTGCACTTCTATTGGTTCTCAACGAAGCCCATAGTAACCCCATGTTCCATTTCCTGAGGGTCTCATGAAAGTTCTTCCCCCCCCCCTCTCTCTTTCTCACGTTAACGTATGTTATATAGCGTGGTGTGAGAATGAAATAACGACGGGCGTCACACAATGCGAATTACGTAACTGTGTGTCGTTTAAAGCTTCCAACACATTACAAGGGGCTCAGAGATAATTCTTCATCGTCATCAGCCGTCGCATGAACAAAGTGTACATAATGCCTTACAGATGGTATCTCGCTTCTCCGCAGAATGACGAATAATGGCGTAGTTGGTGCTTCCCTACTTCACAAATATTTTGGTTTGGGGAGTAGTGGGTACGTTGCTAATGTACATGCCCCCAGAGAGTTTACAATGGGCTATTGAAATGGCACTCTTCCAGCTTTCGCTGCGACTGTGCTGCTCTTCCCGCGCTGTCCTGGCGTTTTTATAGCCCCCTTCCAGTTCGAATTAGGAGCTTCTACTCTATTACTATCGACATTACTATCAATAGTGCTGTGAATAATTACGCCGTTGCTGGCCGGCGATGTGGCCAAGATGCATTTGCGATAACCGAATATCAGCAATAATCAGTTTACTTATGAGCAATATTTTAGCGAAGTAAACTTTATTTCAGCATTGAAAATGCAGGAATATGGCATCAATAAATTCATATTCAGATGTAACCACTTACACCTTGCACTTGACAACCCTAGTTCTTGACATTTTTTTATTTTGAAATCACAAAATGCAACATAATTTTGAAGCCGCACAGTAGCGTGAAATCTAGTGATCTCATTTCCTTTACGGTTGAATAATTCGAGTTAGTTGTGATGTGTCAGCCAAGGATTCCGGTGCAGGAGCGTAACCATCTGAACTCTCCTTGTCTTCAGCTTGCTCCTCCCACACCACACATTTGGGGAACGAGGTTAATGGTGCAATGAGCTCGCGCGGTTGATTTCATACTATCGGTAGTACTATCAAACTGATTATCGATAGCGCTATCGATAGTTTTTTTTTACCATTGATATCTGGATACTGACTCTAATATCGATAGTATCGATAGTACCATCGATAGTACCAGCAAAAGTTCTCCATCCCTAGTACGGCTTCATTAGCGGAGATGGTATTCCCAGTAATTCCCATCAAGACATTATTTCACCGTGACCGGTTGTCACGTATACGTGATGTATTTGCGAATTGCGGAATACCGCGTCTGAACTGCGCTCACGTGTCTTTCCAGAGTGAACCGTACGAACCCGATACGCCCGACGCCATTTGTAGTAGTGATGCAGAAATATCGATGGTACTATCGATACTATCCACAGCCGAGTCGATATCGAAGTATCGATGGTAACAAAAAATAACGACAGCGCTATCGATAGTGCGATAGATGGTATAATATCGCTCACGCGAACCCATTACAGCTGTAACAAGCGTGTTTTCCTACATGTACTTCTTACACTTGACAAAAGTGTGGACTAAGCGAGCTGGCTCAGGCAGAAAACCGCCAAGCACGAACAACACGACTGTCAACGTATTCTTCCCGCTGCACAAAGCGGGCACCGATGTGATACACTACCCAGCGTAAACTTGACTTCTTATTCCTCCGCCGTTTGCGTGGAGTACGATAAACCAGGAGGAACAGGCTAGATGGCAAGAAAGTTGACATGCTTGTATTCATTTTCCCATAGGCGTGCGCAGGGTTCCCCATTAGGGGGGGGGAGGCGAAGGGTCGTCGCAGCGCCCCCCCCCACCATTCTAAGTCAATCTATGGGGCAGATTTTGCGCCTCCCCCCCCCCTCTTTGGTGACTAGAAGGGTCAATGTACGGGGCAGATTTTGCGCCCCCCCCCCTCTTAGGTGATTAGGGGGGGCGGCCGCCCCCCCTGCCCTGCCTGTGCGCACGCCTATGCATTTTCCAGAATACTTGGCTCACGCATGATAATTAAGATGAACTGGTCCTCGGTAGGGAAAAGGAAGCCGTTACATGGAGCGGGACTGTCCGGATTCAAACTTATATTGCATTTTGTGATTTCAGAATAAGAGTATTAAGGCCTAAGTTTGTTATTTGTACGGTGTAAATAGTTACTTTTTAATGTTCATTCATTGATGGACGTATTCCGGCTGGCATTTTCATAGCGCAAATTATTTGTTTCGCAAAAATCAGCGCAGGTTGCACACGGTCGCGCAAGGTTGGTGCACAAGAGATCTGGTGGGCACGTTTCGGCTTCTATTGTTAACCATCGGTACAGAATTCTGGGGCTGTCATTGTACAGAATTCTGGGGCTGGTTCATGATGGCGATGTTCTATCTAAGACGCACGGCAAACCTCTACCATAACAGATCTGCTGTAAAAAATACACATAAATTAAGCGAACTAAGTATTGCTGATAGTGGGCAATCGCGAATGCTGTGGCAATATCTGGTGAACAACAGAATAACTATTCACAGCACTGACGATAGTATTATTGGTACTACTGATCGTATTGTCGATTGCATTATCGATAATACTATCGATAGTTGATCGATAGTAGTGATGTCGTTGGTTTCTTTACACTTTCGATAGCTTCAAAAAAACGATCGATGCTATCGATAGTCAATTTACCGATAGTTCTGCATCACCTGTTTGTAGGCTTTTCCTTTTCTCCCCGGCTGATGTGTGCCTCGAACCTGTCAACACCACTTCACGCATTCTGTAGGCCATATGTGACAAGATGATGCTTCCACACACCCTAGATTTTAGCACTGACGCTTACACTACAAATTATGTGTGACATTGCGATAGTTTCCTGGACTCAAAACTCATACGGCAGGTGCTATGGCCTCAGCGAGAGTTGCTGTATTGGCTGTAATGAAAAAAAAAAACAGAAGGTGTGCAAGTTAGCAGCTATAAACAAAAAAGCTCGCGCTTCCCGTGCGCCCTATTTGCCAGGAAATCAAGCTCATTGTCTGCGAGAGGAATGGAGGGTTTTGTAACGCAAGCGTCTAATACTTACAAGGGTACGATCAACTTTGTGCGTTTAAATGGCAGCAGTATTGTGAAGCTGCAAATGATGGTGAGTATGTGATTGCGCGCAACTGGTCAGAGCAGACGCCTTGCATTTTCCCGTAGTCTGGCGTCTTTTGGAGATTGCATTGTTTGGTGCGCATTCCCTGCATATTTGCGAGAGACGTTGCCTCGGTAAGGAACTGCGGTGCCTTGCGCATCAGTCCTAAAAACAACTCTTGCTCGACACCGCGCATTAGCTAACGAATTTTCTTCTCCTCAGATGTATACAGCTCGGCCGTGTTGAAAAAGGCGGCTCAACTCTCCTGTAAACATGGTGAACGTATCAATAGTAGCTGCCTTCGATATTCTATAGCAGGTCCTGGGCCCATTCCTTCCAAACGGCATTGACGAAGCTCAACAAAGGTGTCAATGCAGGCTACTTGGTATTTCATTGCAAGTTTTTTGTGGTGTCGCGTACATTAATGGTAAGAAATTAAATGGTAAATAAGAAATTGGTGTTTATGAAGCTTGCTATGAAGCAGCCGCAAAAAATGCGCCGTTTCGTCAAAGAGGATTCCCAATTTTGCAAGCATGTAGAGGCCGCAGGATCGACGGAGAAGCACACGTAGCGTAAGTTGCCCTCAGAGCGGCAGGTGTTAAATACTGTGAAGATTTACAATTCCATTCATATCTCAAGAAATTGGCATGATGAGCACAGGTGGTCGGCTGTTCTATGTACTCCGGCAACACGATGACTCCAGGCGACACTGCGTCTCTCTTCATTGTTGCCGCCTGGGTGGCCGTTTCACCTAGGTTATCTGGCAGTGATCCTTGCTATGGTTGTGTTGTCTAAGGACAACTGGGTGCTCGGTGATGGCGCTGGTGTCTTTTCCGCGGCCCCGACTTGGCCCGCGGTTTGAAGGAAGTGAATGGTTCGGGACGTGAACGGACAAAACCTCTAACAGTTATCACGTGGTTGTCACAGTGTACACCCAGTGTGTCCGACCTGTAAACATTTAGTCATTCCTTTGGCGAAATTGTGCCGCAAAAAATCTTGAAACACTCATAGTACGATGAATTAACACTGACAGTACAACGTAAGGTGCTGGCACGTTAGTCGGTCGTCGATATTCCGAACGTCTGTGGAACACATCTCCTCTTGTACATGCGTCATCACAGTTTCCAGAGTTAAATCAGCGGCGCTCGCGTTTGTTCTAGAATTACGTTCGTCACGTGTGTCGTGCGAAATTCCCACGGTACAATTCGCCAAAGCTGCAGAAGGTTTCTTTGTGTTCAACCGTGGCCTGCACCATGCGATAACACGGTAACGTGTGGGAGATTTAAATAGTGCAAGCTATTCACAATAAAATGAGAAAAAGAATCAAAAGCGTCATTTCTATATAGTACAGTTATGGAGTTGCTGTGTACTTAGACTTACAGCTAATATTAAAGAGCTGTATAAACATGTATCAACATCTGGTTCTGCTCATCGCTTATATGACATGTTACTGGTGATAGACGAGAAAATTCTTATGCCGATTCCAAGGTAATCAGCGGATGGTCAAATTCTTAGAGCCTCATGTACACGCGCATGTACAGTAACAGCTATTTTACTTTTGCATTTCTCATTTGCGATCTGCCTTTTCTTCTCAGCTTTTTTGTCAACCAGTTTGTCTTGCCTACCGAGTATGTCTGTCATTATGTAATAATTATTATACAAAATATTTGTATTGACACCACCACCTATGCGACACCTTCTCTGAGGATATATATTAATACTTCTAAATAAACAAGAAATAAAATAAAGTGCACCACAAAATGATAACTCACGCAAGGATCTTTTTTCATGAAGCAGGGCTTCCAAGGGACCCGTATTGTCCAACACGACCACCTCACTCTTAATGAGTTCCGCTCCACCATTTAATCGGCTTTTCAACGTATACAGCCAGGGTTATACACCTCTAATAATAGAGTGGGAAAAGTAGGAATAAGCGAAAAAATGGACATCGTTAAATTATTCGCAATATATAATGTGTAGCTTTTGTTAATTGCTGTACGATTCAAGTGAAGCTCCATCTCTGCCTGTTTACATTTCAGTTGCACTGATCATTGCGCCCTATAGTGCCGAAGCGATTCCTGGAGGAGCAATCAATAGTGCCGCACAAGCACTCTCACAGGGATTTGGAAGGAACGAGGAAAACGCGAAAGAGTGAAGTGTCTGCCTTCGAACTACCATGCAGCGATTCTGCGTTGCATGAAAATGCAGCCTCATCGAATTAAATAAAATTAATGAAGCAGAGAAGGAGTGTGGACTCAATAAATTTTCGGGAAACATTGGAGAGTAGCATCCCACAGTGTAAACGAATGTCGCCTCTTTTCCAACGTTATGCTTCGTTGACACTGTGGTGCGAGGCAACACACGGAGTTACGTAGATTGTACCACAATTGCGATGGGTACGGAATCTCTCGCGGTGCTTGTCTGAGACTTCTGGGTCATGCCAGAAGACACACTTCCTCTGTTTGCCTTTGATTCACTGTACTACCTTCATGTACAAGGTGAACTCTACGAATGAGTGGGACTTACATGAAGCTTTACATACAGGGAAGAATGGGCGGGGTTGTATATTCGACAGTACGGTGCTTATCACAGAGAAAGAGTTGCGTTTGTTTACGCGAGCGCGGGAGGGAGGGGTTGCTTGAGTTTTTCATGGTGTGTAACTCATTTCATTATTAAAGACGATAGTCTTTCTTGGGGAACTTAAACGCAGAAATTTTGGTCTGTCTTTCTGTTTGTCGGCACGTCCCTCGATTCAGCCACTCGGCCAAAGTTGAACCACTTGCCCAAGGGCCAGCCGTCTTGAACTGGTACGGCTGTTCATACTTGTGAACTTTGTCGATCAAAAAGTAAATATCATGCATATCTGAGGTGCAACATCACTAGGTAAGTATTAGGTGGCGTGTTCCTTTAATAGAAACTGCATACATACGTAATTTTAAGGACCCTAGTTTCTTAAGCTGCGCTGAAAATGCATAAGAATGGAAGCTTGAGCGAGTTGGTATGCGTTCATCTTTGTTGAAACAGCGCTCACTAGACGACGACGAAGTAAAAGAAGGCACAGGACAGGCGCTGCCTGTCCTGTGCCTTCTTTTACTTCGTCGTCGTCTAGTGAGCGCTGTTTCAACAAAGCTGAAAATGCGACTGCGCTGAAATTTGCCTTCCTCCGTGCCCTTCGCACGAGCTCATTGTTGTGTTTCGGTTTCGGTTCTGTATTGCACTGTACGAATGTCATGGGTTGGTGTTGAAAAACTTTAGTTTTGAGAAGGCCAAGAAGGTGAAAAAGAATATTTAAAAATTGGCCGTGTATCTGCGTGCTTCGCTGCAAATGTCGTCTAAAGACGATAGAAGAGGCGCTGCGTGAGATATGGATGCCATCTGGCAATACGTCGGGAAACATGAGTGCTGTGTTGCGGGCTGGTAGTCCCGGCGCAGCGGCAGGCGAAGACCGGCGGTGACCAACGCGACCGGTGGGGACGCCGGCCAGCCCAAACAGGCTGTTTGGCGCGATGCGCCGAAGGAGAAGAAACGTCCGCACTCAACGAGTACTCTCCACAAACTCTCTTACTTACACGTCCCCTGGGTAAAACAGGAATGCCAGAGCGGCGCCCCCTGTCATTCGTACAATGCAATACTGAACCGAAACCGAAACACAACATGAGCTTGTGCAGAGGGCACGGAGGAAGACAAGTTTCAGCGCAGTCGCATTTTCAGCGCACCTTAAGAAACTAGGGTTGTAACGTTGTAGGGCGAGTAGGGCCAGAAGGACCGTCACGACGAAAACCTGCCTCCTCAGTCGTATTCGCCTGGAACGTTGGTGTGGCTTCGCGTTCCCTCCTCCGCTCCTGGCCTTTCCACAAAGCTACTGCCTAAGTACGAAGGCCCCTACCGCGTCCTACGTCAAGCATCCCCAAATTACTATGTGATTGAGCCTGTTCAATCATCTACGGACCGCCGTCGTCGCGGCCGCGAGACTGTTCAGGTCGATCGACTGAAGCCGCATTATGACCCACCAGTTGTACCTGTTCCTTAGGTCGCCAGGATGGCTCCTTTTCCGCGGGGGAGTGATTTGTAACATGGTAGGGCGCAGACAAGAACGCCTGCGAAAGAAGAAGACGAAGACGGTTGGTGTTGGCGCTCGCGCTTGCTCGGCTTGGACCGCTGATCGCTTCAGCGTTACTGTCTTAACGTTAAACGCATACCATCAAGGTCTTTAAAATTGCGTATCTATGTATTTTCTATTAAACGAACACACCACCTAATACTTACCTAATGATGTTACGCCTCAGATATGCGTAATATTTACTTTTTGATCGACAACGTTCACTAGTATGAACAGCCATACCAGTTCAAGATGGGTGCGCGGTAAGCAAGTGGTTTAACTTTGGCCGGGTGGCTGAATCGAGGGACGTGCCGACAAACAGAAAGACAGACAGACAGAAAGACAGACCAAAATTTAGGCGTTTAGGTTCCCCAAGAAAGACTATCGTCTTTAAAAATGAAAAAGCAGCGTTGTGGGCGGCCTTCAGGCTGCCGGTTGTGGGCGCCGCTCTGGCGTTCCTGTTTTACCCAGGCGACGTGTAAATAAAAGAGTGTGTGGAGAGTACTCGTTGAGTGCGGACGTTTCTCTGCTTCAGCGCTTCGCGCCAAACCGCGTTTTCGGGCTGGCTGGCGTCCCCGCCGGTCGCGTTGGTCACCGCCGGTCTTCGCCTGCTGCTGCGCCGGGACTACCAGCACGCAACACAGCACTCATGTTTCCCGACGTATTGCCAGATGGCGTCCATATCTCACACAGCGCCTCTTCTATCGTCTTTACACGACATTTGCAGCGAAGCACGCAGATACGCGGCCAATTTTTTTCTTTCGGCATATACACCTGCGCGGATAAAAGCGTTTTATCCGGATACGTGGATGCCTCAATAAATCAGTTGTAAATCGGCGACTGTTTGTGTGTGTGTTATATCTTTATCTTTGTCCTGTGCCTCGATTTGAGGTCGTTTTTTTACTTCAAACCTGACATGACATGCGCGCTCCCTTTAGAAGGCATTTAGACAGCGCCCCGTGCGACGTGGGTATGAGGTTCCGCTCACTAGAGGAGGCACATGGTCCGCAGAATGGAATATCGTAGACGACTCTATCCGCACATTTCACATAACGCGCCATGTGCTTCTTGATACATGTGTGTGGCTTTGTATCCTCAGAATTCATACGCATGCAGAGAGGGCTCAGTTTCTTGGAAGCAGAAAAAAACAATCTACATGCTGGCTTTGCCAACATGCTTCCTTAGTGTGTGGCGCACGCCATGAACTTAACGGCAAACGACAGCTTATTGTCTTGCCTGCTGCGAACACTATTTAGGAGCTTCTGAGGAAAGTTTGCGTAGCAGCATTGTCGCAACAGCGCTCAGGACGTCAACAAGATAGTCGGCAGACTTTAAACGGTAGTCTTGGGCGTCGAAACTCTGCGGCACACGATGGGGGAAATATCTCTTGAGGACATCCCTAAACACGCCCGTGGGAAACGTGCGTCAGTCAACCATCGCTCGCTCTTCTTCAAAAAGAGCTTGGGTACTTGTCGGCTAACACTGTCTTGAAAGGAGGCAAATTGTATGGCTGTTCCCCTTCTCTTGTGCTGTTAATGTGTCATGTCCTTCGTTTTTTTCACCTTCATGTCCTCTATATTACCTTGCGCAATAAACCGCGCTTAGTCGTTAGCCAGCGCTCATGCTCTGTGTCTCCTTTCATGGGTGGTTTTTATTACCAAAGTACGAATTAATTCATCCCAAAAACAGCACTATTCTGGCAATGACACCAATTTAGGCTTTGTTAAAATAATCAGTACCTATACGGCTCACTGCCAATTATTGTATTGGAAAGAATGGAAGCCCAGCAATATTTAAAGTTCTGTAATGTTCATGAAGACGGATAGACAATAGTAGCTATTGAACTGCTATAGAGCACAAAAAATCTATTTACAAAAAAAGATTGTAACGGCGGAGCAGTTTAAACTTGGCAAAACTTTAGGTAACTTTTGACCTTCGCCTTCTCGATTAGAACGCGATAGCGTAATCGGGCCTCGTACGCATCACGTCTCAATCGCTAGCCTGGTTTAACTTCTCGGAGGAAGTCTGAAGCGTGCCACAAGGAAACGGACATCTGCGCGCTTCCTAGAATGCCTACTGCATGTACAGTTGCCAAGTAATCGGTACGTGTCCGTAAGGCAACACGCGCGATTGCGGAGCTGAAAATTTTGTGAATCCTGTTGCTGATATTGATGATTAATTATGCCTGTGCGCGTCGTACCCTTACAAAAATGGATTTAGACAGTCTATAGAGTGTCTGTAGACTTCTTGTAGTCGAGTTCGCCTTTATGTAGATTTAGTATTTTGCCTAAAGAAAATCTTTTGACAATTTAGAGACAAAAGTTTATAAATGCGTGTCATCTTTTGTCTGATTGCGTTCTATAGATTGTCTGTAAAGAAAAGTTTTAAAAAGCGTATGGTTCTTTTTTTTCTATTATTAGTCTATGTACAATCTATAGACAAAAATTAAGTTGATGAAGTTTGTGTTTTGTCTAATCCCAGTGTATAGATTGTCTATATACAAAGGTTGATAAATTGGTGTTATTTCCTATTGTCAAATCCCAGTCTATAGACAGTCTAAAGACAGAAGCTAAAGTGGAGTTACTTTTTTTTTGCTAAAAATAAGGTTTTTCATTGAAATTTTATCAGACGTGTGTACTTTATGCAATTTTGCTACCTTTTTGTTTATATAACATCTAAGCATGCACTCCTTATTGCCCCATTGGGCCCTAGCTGTAAGGTATGTTAAAAAAGAACTAAGGGGGCTCATTAATTAATTGAACCACAATGTGAAATTGAGCAGGAATGCGTTTTTGTATATCTCATAACTATTCTGGCGCACATGGCACATATATATTTCCCCTCGTAACTCGCATGCTCACATTAGAACTAAAGATGTTTCCAGTAAGTATGTCGCACTCTATGGCTCACCGACTGGATGTACTGCAAGGACTGTGTGGTTTCTTTCCGCCTTCGTTGCTACAATGCAAAGGGCAATGTATTTCGGTGGAACACTGGAAATCGCAGCTTTGAAGCGGGACGATGGGCAAACAGTGAACAGAGTACAACAGCTCTTTTTCAAGACACAAATAGCAGGGCCCACTGCAGTGCTTTCATTTTTGTTACTATTCAATATACAGTATTTCGCCATTCTTTTCATATACGAAGCACTGTGCCCAGAAACCAATTTTGTTAAAAATATTTGCGAATTAGCTGTGGCCCTTTTGCTAGCTCATTATATTTGTTCATTTTCACGACATTTTCAGAGGTAATATGTTAATTAAGATGTCCCTTCAACAAATATGCATTTTTCTGTTTTCATTACGACGACGTGCAATGTAATATTAAATCGTGTTTCAGTAAGCGATTTCACAATTGATACTGTGTGTATGGACTTGCTTACATCTCCCGCT
The DNA here is from genome assembly GCF_013339695.2 of Rhipicephalus sanguineus. Taxonomy (NCBI): domain Eukaryota; kingdom Metazoa; phylum Arthropoda; class Arachnida; order Ixodida; family Ixodidae; genus Rhipicephalus; species Rhipicephalus sanguineus. The sequence goes on along the minus strand of NC_051181.1, from coordinate 177,308,196 downwards.
AGGATATATTAATTTAAATAACAGGGAACATCAATAAGAAAGAACTTGCAACTGAATCGCCCGTAAGGGCGAGGCATCGATGGGGACACTGGCTCGGTGCAAATTTCAAAGAGATATCACTCGGCACTGCGGACACCTTGCTTCCAAAGGCTCAAGTTTTCACCTGCTTGTGATACTACACACAGACACGGCCGTGAGGGCAACAGCTGTTCCAGATAGTAGTAAAAAGGACCGTTCGTTACATATCCGTACACGAATGGGTCCACGAAACGGTATGTTTTAAACAGCAAGCCTGGAAATAAATTGAAGAATCGCTCAGAAGCGGCCTCCCCACTAAGTTGCTTTTTCGTTCAGGCACCTGCCGTGAAGGCAAACCCCAATCTAACGCGAAAACTGCAACGCGACAGCGACGAGCGCACGCGACGTAGATCGTCTTCGCGCCAAGCGGTCGCTTGGATGGGCAAACCCCATTCACGCGATGCCGTCGGTATGATACCCTCGGCGAGCGATCTCCACTGTTGCTGGCATGAGGGCGTTCACTCGTGCCAAAAGTGGCCCGTTCTCAGCGGTATGCAATGTAAAATACGATGTTTTGTTGCATAATGGTACATAAAATGTTTATCATTGTCTTGCAGCATTTTTTTATCCCGTCCACTGCTGCTACGTGCTGCCAAGCCGCGGTCACAGACGGCGCGGGTCCCAGCGTTTCGCGTTCAACAACGTCAACATTGCGCTCATCGCCGGTGGTCCATGTTGATGAACGTTGTTGTTGATGTGCGTCGATAAGAAAGTGGCGGCAATCAGCAATACGTCACTGATACATCTTATTCCGGTGTCTTGCTATTGGCTGCTTGAGCACAGCACTTCCGGGCGACGAGCGACGGACATGCGACGGATTCCCAATCTGAAAACCGAGCGATCGCGCGAAATCGGCCACGCAAACACGTCGCGCTAACGGCTCGTTTCGTCGCTCATAGCATCGCTCGTCGCTGTCGCGTGAAGGCGCGCGAGCGAACACGATAAGGAAGGGGAGAAAAGCGAGAACCGGTGCGGCGAACGAACGGAAGATGGTGGTGATGACGTATTCTTTGGGACGCTTGAGCGGCAGTGTTTCCGACCGTTAGTTTTAACTGCGTTTTAAGCCGTTCAGGCAGTTGACGCATTTGAGGGTCTTGTAAAAGAAGTTCTGCAGCGCAGTGTGTAGTGCCGAAATAAGTTTGTTGCGCTCATGTATTTTACCACGTTGATTAATATTACGTGCCGGTATCGTCGCTGGAAGTCGTGAGTGGACACGTACTTGCACCGCGTGTCGGGACGGACGCATCGTTGTTTGACATGGAATCGTTGACGGCCATGTGTTGGTCGTAGCCCAACGAGCGCGAAGCTTTGAACAAGATCACAAGCGCGCGCCTTTTGACGATACTGTCCCCACAGCGAATATCGCTCTTTCGG
>NC_051181.1:177256891-177306644 GCF_013339695.2 Rhipicephalus sanguineus | reverse complement strand
ACGTCCGACGCTCTGTTCGACGCTATCAGCGTATTGCTGTAGTTTGACCTTCAGTTTCCCGGCCACAGGTTCGGCCAAATAAAGTTTCATCTCGGACGTGCTGACTGCTTTCTTCGTCGACGTCACGACCACGTGAGATCTGGTGGAGGTGCTGGGTAGTCGTCGATGTCGCGAGGCCGTTCGCCTGGTTGTGGGCGCGGCGCGTTGACGGCGAATCCGCGTAGCCCCATCTGTCGGTACTGGCAGCGGCGGTACGTGTGGCCGGCCTCCCCGCAGTGGTAGCAGAGCGGGCGGTTGTCAGGGGCACGCCAAACATCGGTCTTTCGGGGGGCACAGCGTTGTCCTGTCGGCGGGCGGTATGGCGTCGGTGGTGGTGGCGGCGGTGCCTGGCGGCGAAACTGCTGCGGCGGCGCGGCGTCTTGACGTGGGCGAGGAGGGGGGACGTTGCGTCGGGCTGCAGCAGCATAGTTCATGGCTTCCGGCTGACCCTGCGGTGCTTCGGGAATTCCAAGCGGTTGCCGGACTTCCTCGCGGACAACGTCGGCGAATGAATCCACTTGATGCTGCGGCGAAGGTAACAGTTTGCGCAGCTCCTCCCGCACAATCGCTCTGATGGTTTCGCGCAAATCGTCGGGGGCCAGCGAGTGCACTTCGGAATAGGTTGCAGACAGCGGAGAGCGGTTGTATTGTTTCGTCCCCATGTCAAGTGTCTTTTTTATAGTTGTGGCCTCGGTGAGAAGTTCGGTGACTGGTTTCGGTGGGTTCCGCACCAATCGTGCGAAGAGGTCTTGTTTTACTCCGCGCATTAGGAAGCGGACCTTTTTCTCCTCAGGCATGGCAGCGTCGGCCAGGCGGAAAAGTCACGTCATCTCTTCCGTGTAAATGGTGACGCTCTCATTCGGTAGCTGCGCTCTTGTCTCCAGCAAAGCAGCAGCCTTTTCTTTGCGGACGACGTTCGCGAAGGTATTAAGGAACGTCGTCCGAAAGAGGTCCCAGGTTTGAAGGCTCGATTCACGGTTCTCGAACCACGTCTTCGCGGCGTCTTCTAGGTAGAAGAAGACGTGGCGCAGCTTCTCTTCAGAGTCCCAGTGATTGAAGGTGGCGACTCGCTCGTACGTCTCCAGCCAGCTCTCCGGGTCTTCAAACGACGATCCACGGAAAGTTGGTGGCTCCCTTGGCTGTTGCATCACTACCGTTGTAGGTGGCAGGGGGACTGTCATCGTCTCGGCGGTAGATGTGACGGTCTTCGGCTGCCTGGCGTTTTCGGGAAGGAGCCCGTACTCTGGTTGTAGTCCCTTCTGCCGGCGGCTGGTTCGAGGATCCGGGTTCACCTTAGAGTTGTCTTCTTCGCGGCTTGGGCTTGGGTCAGCGCTCGGCGGTGGCGTCCCGATCATGAAGCAGCACCTCCACCAGATGTCACGTGGTCGTGACGTCGACGAAGACAGCAGTCAGCACGTCCGAGATGAAACTGTTTATTGGCCGAACTTGTGGCCGGGAAACTGAAGGTCAAACTACAGCAATACACTGATAGCGTCGAACAGAGCGTCGACCGTCGATCAACTGACAAGCGGTCAAGCGCGTCGGCTTTTATACAGGCGCTATCGAACTTTCCAGCAATATCGCTGGTGGCGACCTTATCTCTAGACAAAGCTGGAACATTCGCGTGCGGGGCGCAATCCTAACAAAACGATCTACTACAATCGCGACGCTTCTAGTACACTACTTCGCGGACAGCGTCGAGCGTTGATAGCCGTCCCTGCGGTCAACCCCGAATACATCAAAACTAGACAAGAAGTGGGCGTGGCAATATACAAGCAAATCGACGGCATTTGCATAGGATCATGCTTGGCCCCCATACTCTCAGACTTGTTCCTGGCGGTAGGTGACAGGAAACTACACAAGCAGTTTCAAGGGTCCAACGTGGTGAAATGCTTCATATACGTCGACGACTTCCTCGTATGCCTAGACCAGCCACTAGACAGAATCAGCTCGCCAACAATAGTCAAGATGTTTGAGGAGTAGCACGAGGGTCTGCGATTCACGCACGAAGTCCCCGCTGAAAACGCTCTGCAATACTTAGACCTCGACATAACAACAAGAAAGGAGCCACATGTGCTACATGTGCCGAACGAGAGAGGAAAAGGGAATGCTTCGCTTCGATTCTGTGCACACAAAACTAGTAAAGAGGGCCATCGCTAACGCAAGCATGACACAATCAGTCAGAAGATCCTGCGCACACAGATGCAGTGACAGCATTAACCTGCAGATACAGCGCCTACGAGAAAGCGGCTTCCCAGACTGCGTGCTGGAATCAGTTGGGGCAAATATGCTAAAAGAGATGAAACGAAAGAAAAGCAAAGAACCCACAAAGCAAGATAAAAAGCCGGTAGTGGTCCCATACATTCACAAAGAATCCCACAAATTGAAGACGATAGGAGCCAGGCACGAGCTGAATGTCGTATTCTCAGCTCCAGTCAAGTTAAAAGGAATGTGCCAAAAAGTAAACGACCCCGAAGCGAAGAAAGAAGAATGCCGAACCCGTCATGCTAATAGATACGTTAAATGTGAAGTAGGAATCGTATATACTATCCCACTAACAAGTGGCAAGGCATACATTGGGCAATCAGGAAGGTGCCTCAATGAACGGCTCAAAGAGCACCGCTATGCATGCCGGCAGACCGCGATTACAGGCAACCTTTTCATGCACTGCAGAGAGCGTGGGTGCCGCCCAATGTTAGACAAAAAACGACAGTTTTGGCCAAATCAAGTAATAAGACTCCACGCGAAATTTGGGAAGCCTTCCACATTGCGGACCAGGAAAGCGCATGCGTCAGTACAAGCTCCAGTCTACTATCCGCCTCGGAAATCTAATTCATCAGAAGCCAGAGATAGTAATTGAACCAGCTCACTCGGAAAAGAACTTTGAGCCTTCGACACTTCTCGCAATCGTAATCACCCCATCACCTCATCGAAATCACCCCACGTGGAGCACATGAAGACAGCGCAGCAGTATTGCCGCCCCCCCCCCCTACCCTCTCTGTAAACCGTTCTTTCCCTTTCCTGGATGTCTTCTTACCTTGAAGTTCTGTTCAATAAAATTCAGTTGATAGTTTGCGCTTGTAGTGTCCACTTCGTTTCGTGTCTCCCTCCTAACTTCGTATTTCGCAGTAACTGTAGCGCAGTTTTTAATCATCGTGAAAAACCAACTAGTCGAATACCTCACTTTGCTAGTTGAAAAGAATGATCGTATATCTAAAACCCTTACAGACTCCGCCGTGGTGGTGCAGCGGTTACGGTGGTCGGCTGCTGAGCGGAAGATCGTGGGTTCGATCCCGACCGCGTTGTCACATTTCAATGGAGGCGAAATGACAGAGGCCCGTGTACTGTGCGATGGCGGTGCACGTGAAAAAACCACTGGTGGTGTAAATTTTCGGAGCATTCTATTACGGAGTCCCTCAGAATCGTATTGTGGTTTTGGGTCGTAAACACCGAGATATTGTTACGGTGCGACATGGGCTCTCCGAAGATAAAGAAGACGAGTAAACGTGAAGCGCTTGCGCGTGGTGCTCATCAGCCATAGTGTATTGGCTGCCGATTCACTGGTACAAATATCTATTAAATCTACATCTCGCCTCCGTCATATTTGGTGGAGGTGCTGGGTACGACACGCCTCGCAACGGAACTCCGCAGCGGCCGTCGTTTAAGGGGCTTTTCTGCAACAATGGCGAAAGATACGGTGTCTGCGTCTGCACCCGGTTTCTCTCAGGATGATGACGCGGCGGCTGCATCTGCACCTGCAAGAACAACGGTCCTGCTGGAACAACCGCGGGATCCCGGTACGTTTAGCGCTTCCGGCGATCCCGATGAGGTGGACGTTGAGGATTGGCTGGCAGAGTACAAACATGTGAGTACTCGCAACCGCTGGGGCCCGATTCTAATGCTGGCCAACCTGATGTTTCACCTCAAGGGAACTTCCAATGTGTGGTATGAGAACCTTATAACTGAACTCGGGAGTTGGGCAACGTGCAAACAGAAAATGTTGGACTTGTTTGGGAAGCCCGTTGGACGAAAGATGGCCGCGAACAAAATGCTCGCGGCTTGGGCGCAGACATCCACAGAATCGTACGTCTCGTACATAGACGTGATCTCATTGTGTCGCAAAGCCAATGTCGAGATGCCGGAGGCCGACAAAGTTGGGCTATTCTTAAGGGGATTGCTGACGACGCTTTCAATCTTCTAACATGGAAGAATTACTCCACAGTGGACGCCATTATAAAGCAGTGCAGGCGCTTTGAGCAAGCTAAGAACCGGCGCATTGACAGCGTGTGTGCCCGACTTCTCAACATGGCTGCAACGTCGTCTTGCGAAGATCGCGCGAGAACGCAACCGCCAGCTACAGCTTCCCCAGACCACGTCACTCGAATGGTACGCCGCGAACTTGAAGTCATGGTCCCTGCTCCAGCTTACACCGGTGCCGGTGATACAACACCGATCACCGCGCCCATGGTTCAAGCCATTGTCCGTCAGGAACTCGCCAGCATAGGCATTCACTCTGTGTGCACTGTGACCAGCCCACAGCAAACTTCATAGCGTCCACCCTCGTCCTATACCGAGCAGCGGTTTCCGGCCCGCTCTCGCAACCCTGCTGCTTGGAGGACTGCCGACAATCGACCAATTTGTTTTCACTGCCATCGCATCGGCCATGTAGCCCGTTACTGCGATACTCGCTGGTCCTGGCCACCTCGGACGTCGTCTGCCCCATGCCGCCGACAGGACAGCACCCACTTCACACCTCGCCGCATGGTCATCATCGCGCTCGCCTCCACACCGTCGCCAGTCGTCTCGCTCGCCGCAGAATCGCCGGCCGTCATCCCCGTTTAATCCTGCTCCTGCCTATCCGGAAAACTCAATAGTGCAGCGCGCGGAGGTGACGCTGCATTGTCGACTTCCTCCACAAATCATCTCTTGACGCTTTTGATGAGGCGAAGTTTAATAGACGTTGACGTTGATGGTGTGCCTATTTCAGCCCTCACCGACACCGGAGCTCACATTTCTGTAATGAGCACTAACCTTCGCCGCCGCCTGCATAACGTACTCATGCCTGCCGCTTCCCGCACACTCCGCGTCGCAAACGGCGGCACTCCTGCCGTTCAAGGGATGTGTACCGCCCGTATTTGTATAGCCGGTCATCCTACATCAGTTCAATTTGCCGTCATTGAGCAGTGCCCCCACGACCTCGTCCGTGACTTGGATTTTCTGTCAAGTCATTCTGCACTCATTGATTGTGTGACAGGTTCTGTTCAGCTTGAGTTGCCACAGCTTGCTGATTTGCCAGCCGACCTCCCTCCGCGCTTACGCTCTCGCCATCACGCCCGCTTGCCACCCAAGCTGCTACGTACGTCGCCTTGTCATCTTCACGCGATGCGCCCGATGGTGAATACCTTGTGTCTCCTATTCTTGACGTACTGATGGCCCGAGACGTCGCTCTTGCTCACACTATTGTTTCTGTGGTTGATAATACAGTGGTCATCCCTCTTCTCAACGTCAGCCTGATGACTCAAGTTATTAACAAGGCTTGTCTTTGGCCACCATTTCTCCGCTTGACAACTGCCAGATTGCCGCTCTGGACGCCCATGTTGCATCATCTTGTCGTGATGCTAATTCCACGCTGCCTGTTGACGACATTGACAAGATGATCGCTCCCGATCTAACCCCAGCGCAAGCTACAGATCTCCATCATCTGCTTGCGTCCTATCGTGACATTTTTTACTTCGACGACCGCCCTCTGGGCGAAACATCTGTCGTTACTCACCGGATCAGCACTGGTGCCGGCATTCCTATACGCTGGCGTCCATATCGTGTATCTCAACAGAAATGTCAAGTAATTCAGGGTGAAGTCGACAAAATGATTACTAAAGACGTCATAGAGCCGTCGTCCAGCCCGTGGGCCTTCCCAGTCGTGCTCGTCAAAAAGAAGGATGGGAGCTGGCGCTTTTGTGTTGATTATCGCAATTTAAACAAGGTAACTCATAAAGACGTCTACAATTGGCCTCGGATCGATGACGCCCTCGATTGCCTCCATGGCGGCCAATACGTTTCATCTATCGACCTTCAGTCCGGCTATTGGCAAATTTCCGACGACACCATGGACCGCGAAAAAATCGCCTTCGTTACGCCCGATGGTCTATACCAGTTCAAGGTCATGCCGTTTGGACTTTGCAATGCCCCGGCAACTTTCGAACGCATGATGGACTCTCTGCTCCGTGGATATAAGTGGTCCATCTGTTTATGTTACTTAGACGATGTTATTGTCTATTCGCCTACGTTTGACAGCCGCCTCATACGTCTGTCTGCCGTTCTGGATGTTTTTCGACGAGCTGCTCTCCAGCAGAATTCGGCAAAGTGCGGTTTCAGACTGCGCGAAATCACCGTACTAGGCCACCTTGTGAGTGCTGCTGGCGTCCAACCGGACCCCGACACAGTGCGAGCAGCGCAAGAATTCCCTATGCCATGCTCAACCAAGGACGTCCGCAGTTTCGTAGGATTATGTTCCTATTTTCGTCGCTTTGTCCGCAATTTCGCTGACATCGCTCGACCACTTACTGATCTCTTAAAAAAGGACGTTCCCTTCACATGGGGCGCCGAGCAAGTAAACTCTTTTTCTGCCCTTATCCATCTGCTGACTACACCGCCACTACTACTGGCCCATTTCGACCTTGCGGCGCATACAGAGCTTCGGACCGATGCTAGTGGCCATGAAATTGGGGCGGTTCTCGGCCAACGACAGCACGGCAAGCACCGAGTAATTGCTTACGCCAACCGTCTTCTTTCGTCCGCCGAACAGAATTTCTCCATCACTGAGCGCGAATGCCTAGCTTTAGTGTGGGCCGTGACGAAATTCAGGTCCTACCTGTATAGCCGAACTTTTTCCTTGGTCACGGACCATCACGCTCTCTGCTGGCCCTCATTACTAACTAGACCCATCGGGACGTCTCGATCGCTGGGCACTCCGTCTCCAGGAATACACGTTTGTGGTTCATTACAAGTCGGGGTGACTGGACACATACGCAGACTGTTTGTCCCGTCATCCAGTCGAAGCGCCCGACCTAACTGACCTTGACTCGGACTCTTGCGTGCCCTCCATCCGCGCTTTGGTTGACATCGCCACCGAACAGCGACGGGACCTATCGTTACTGGTCATCATCGACCGTCTAACGTCCCCATCAGCAGACCCACATCTACATCTCGCCTCCGTCATAATGTTATTATTAAAGCCTTATGGACGGTTCACCGGAAAGTAATTGAGTCACTTCAGTGGCAGATAAAATATGTGTAAAACTTTTCAAAACTTTGCTAAATACAAGGACGGCGTCACTGGGCTTCTTGTTGCCCTGAGTTGATGGCGCATGGGGTGGCGTCCTCGGCAGAATTCAGAAGCCAGCGCAAGAGATACCGAAGCCATACGCAAGCGGAGGGTATCGGATATGCTTTCCAAAATGCTATCGGGGAAAAATATGCTGTAGTGGTCGGAAGAGAGAAAGAGCTTGTATGTATAGATAACCTACCAGGCAGTCTTGTGGAAGTCGATCTGCTAGCTTTGAGAATTTCTATCAAGCCTAGCATTGTGATTAGGGAACGCCAGCCAACTTCGCTGTTAACATCATCGTTTGCGACGTTAAGTCAGTGACCATGGTCTATTTCTTACATAAAAATCGTAATACAGTGACTAGGAATTTGAAAAGACCTAGTTACCTGCATTTGTCACAACCACGACCCTTCAACCTAAAGGCATCTCTGTTCTCACGCTTGCCATTATTTACCTCAAATTGTTACAAATGCGAAGTATTACTGTGTAAGCATTAGCATTGCCGACAACTACACAATATATAGGTTGAATATACACATATTGTGCCAGCAAAAAGTTTAGGCCGAATACAGAATCGGCTTTAAAAGACGTTGGATTATAATTTTTGATTGCGATATCAATTATATGGACAGTCTCGGCTGGATTTTGCCGTCGCCGTCGGCGCCATCACGTACCGTATATGTTTTAGTATGTACATATATATCAAAGTCCCGAAGAAAAATAATTCAAAAAATGTTTCCGAAGTGCGGAATCGAACCTGCGACCTTTCGTTCCTCAGCGCGCGGAGCTAACCACTATGCCAGAAAGCGCAGACCCTTGAGGTAGCTAAGGGCGAGAGTTATATACACACCATTTACCGCTGGCAGGACTCAGAGACGACAGGCGCTTATAAGCGTTTGTTCTTTACCAGCGAGATGGCGCGAAGAGCGCGACGGGCGGATTTAGAGGTCATCGGCGAGCTCGCTCGCTTCTTCTCATATTTGCGCAGGGAGAACCTTGCCCTTCCGCTGTCTGCTCGCGCGGTTTTCTCGTGGTGAGGGGAAGAGGGATGTTTCACGCTTTCACCGTGATGTCCGCGCTCATGTAACAGAGCGTCCGAAAGTCACTCGAGCTCAAGGGACGCCGCTAAATGAACAAACAGAACATGAGCGCGAACTATCAAGTGTCACAGCTCGACACTTGAAGCACGCTAGTTTCCTTCGCTGCTTCGGCCGTCTTTTCAACAGGAGCTCTGTTCAAACTGAGAGCATCCATTGGCGAGCCTCACTTCGTATAGCATTAGTTTCTTGCTATCGCATTCATTACTCGGCCCTTTCGGCGAAACTGTGACTTTTTTTGAGTCAGTTAAACTGCACGTGCTTGAGGCAGATGTGAAACGGTGTATCTGTGTTCAGTACTCTTCGATTCGTAATCAAGTATATTGAAGATCTTTCCAAACACCGACTGCACCTCTTTCAAAGAAAACCGCAAATGTTCTTCCCGCATGGCAAAATGAGAACTGCTTTTAACGCGATAGCGTTAAAGAGCTCGTTCCACAGAAATTCCGTTGTCGGCGTCGGTGTCGGCATCGTTGATTCTGAGAGAAAAATCATCATCTTGTGAAAAAATAATTGAAAAGTGATGGTTCGAGTGCGAATCGAACCCAAGCCATCTCCGTGGCAATCAGGTGTTCTGCCACAGAGCCACTACGTTGCTCGGAACTGCACTGAAATTAACTTTAATGCTTCGCAAAGAAACGCGCCCTGTGTACAGGTGTCACATTACGAGATGTAATATCGTAGTAAGATGAAGTACAAGCGTACATTGCCTTTGGGCGTCACACCATGTGAACTTCATAACGAGTTGGTGGTCTCTCGGTGGTTTAAAGCCGGGTACCTATTACAAAATGAACGTGGGAGACCTAAAGCCCGGTCGGCGAAAGCTCTGCCAGACCATCAATAAATTTGTTACCAACCAAACAACACACATTACTACACGAATTCCCTTACGAACAAGTAGTGGGTGCATCGCAACTTCGAAAAAGCATCACGCGCGTAATTGCTGCTGGTTTGAAGCATACTACCCATTACAAAGGGCATACACATTGGTGAGCGCATTCACTTACACACACGTAGTGAGTACACTGTTGTCATCAAAGTGCTGTTGAAAAGGGCGGAAACCTTTACTTTTATTGTAGTCATATCGAGTGTGTGCGTGTGCGCGTGTATGTGTGTGTGTGCGCGCGCGCGCGCGCGCGCGAGCGTGTGTGTGGTGTGTGTGTGTGTGTGTGTGTGTGTGTGTGTGTGTGTGTGTGTGTGTGTGTGGTGTGTGTGTGTGTGTGTGTGTGTGTGTGTGTGTGTGTGTGTGTGTGTGTGTGTGAGAGACCGGGCGACTGAAAATAATGACAAGCGAAAGAGCACGATGAGAATGGGACCGGATATCGCTATCGCGTTGAACTCTTAAAGGTGAAGCTCAAGCGTCCCCCAATTTTCTTAAACTCAGATTTGTCGAGCTGGCCTGACTCAAGTAAGCTTCTTGAACAGATACCCCTCTAACAAAAAAATCAAGTTCCTTCGTTCAGTCAAAATGACCCCTGATCCTCAACACTTCCGACTTGAATACAAAACTCTAGCTTTGATTCGTACGTTACTTACGGATCAAATACCGTACGTTAGTTACGGTATTTCTGAATTCATTCTGTGAATTTCATTGCAAAATGAAATATTGCGGCAATTTGCAGAATTCGCAAGGTTCTGCGAAGAGTCCACGGACGATGCGTATAATTGGGTGCATTCTAAAACGTGTGGTAGTGCCAGCAATATGTTGAAATTGATGCACGTATGTAATAAACTCAACGTGCTTCACCGAAAATGATGTTGATGTGAACTAACGAATAAGCTCGCCCTTATTGTTGTGTTGTGAGCGTTACTTTCATGCATGCGCACAAGTTCACCCAATAGAAATTTCATTGTTGACCGGCCGGACTGTTACTTTTTTTAACGTCAAAATTGCGTGACAATATAAAATAACCTAGCAGGCAAGAGCATTCAGGAAGCATTTCTACGCTTTGGCGTTTTATCGTACAGGAGATGTGGCTAAGGAACCGAGCTTTATGGTTATGACCTCATCACGAGCGAGCCGCCATTCACCTCCCACCGATCCCTATAATTCGGAGAATCCCACTGGCGCAATTGCCGCGACAGCGGACAGCATCAGCTTCATTAGCGACCATCATAACAGCTGACAATAAGAGGTATACAGTTTCATTACGAACCTCTTCTTATTTGCAATGTCCAAAATTTCCTACTCGCCAGGTGCTGCTTATTACGTGTGTTTATAAATTACTGAATAAATATTATTGCACTGAAAAAAATTCGGCAGATCCCACGCATTGTTGGAATGGGTTTAATGTGAAGCAGTCAGCGAGTACTTCTATGCTGTATTTCATGGCTTTGAGCCAAGCGTTACGTGATGGATCGACGTGTTTTTGTAAGTGCAATAGCTATGTGCACGTACTGAGCTTACCAGGCACGTCGATAACACTGGCGCTTAAAGGGTTACTTATGATGCGAAGTAACGTCAGCCCTCGCGTTAGAGTACATGAGTCAGTATTATCGAAACTAAGTGCATTTTATGGTACCATCACGTTAGTACAACATGTAGCTTTCGTTAATTTATTCCATCGGGGTCCAGCAATGATTCGATATTGCTTGCTAAATTATAGGGATACAAGTGTAATGTTTATTAGACTGCTATAAAAGCGGAGCCAACACTGGAAACTCATACGTTAATCTGATATGACGCCTGCATCGTAGTAATACATATGTAGTGCTTATTGCTTTATTGTAAAATTATATAGCCAGCACCACGGACACACTTGCCGTTGCACCGCCATTGCGCCTGCATAGGCTGTTTTTCCAAAGCAGTCTAGAGACCTGGTGTGGCAGTGTGGTAGAAAACCTGATTGCCACGCAGAATGCTTGGGTTCGAGCTCTGGCGTTTGGTCTCCGCTTCTTTCTTCCGTTGGGCAGTTTCTAATTCCCGACGCTAGCGGTTCGCGGTCGCTTCGTGGCTTGGACAGATTCATAAGGCCTTCGGCAGCACAGCCATGTACGGGCAAGCTCGCCCTGGCATTCCGAATGTGGAGCCTCCTCGGATTACATGTATCAAAAGTACCACCTGCGTGATTCCATGACGATACATGAAACTGACGCCAATGCGAGACATGGGAAGACATCAGGGCGGTCTCTTAAACAGTTCCGCAGTTATAAATATCTTTCAATCTTACGTGGAGCTCGCACACTCTCCTGTTTCAGTTTAAAAAGTAAGCTTGTTTTTGTAAAGTTATGCTCGTGCTTACACTCCGACCCACTTTGAGTGTGTGCCGCTCTGACCAAGGCAATGCGGGATAAAATTGTGGAAACCTCCAGTGTTGTGCACCTCATGAGGTTCTTGGACGCACATTCTGAAACGTGCAATATAATGGCGCGAGTTTGGTGCTGTGTTGTATTAAAGCCAATGATTTTCTCTCGCCCATTAGTATGTGTTTGTTGCCCTGAGATGACTCATACTTATAAGGACATGTGCGCAAATAACTTTGAGCAGATAATATTCCGACGCTGACGAAATAGCTCCATAAATGCAACCGACAGCTCACTATTGAAGTAAGAATGCTTGACACGTTTCACATTGTCACGTAGCAGTGACGGTAGTTCGGAAGACAGGAGACTGAAAGTCTCGTAAAAGAAAATAAGAAAATACGTTTATTAGGCTGACTTGCGCCTACTAAAAGAAACTGTATATATAGAACTTTGCTGCGGCGCCAGCAAGCAGCCTGCACGGATATCGTTGACGAAAAGAAAATGCCCGCTGTGGTCGCCAGCGCTCAATTATAAGAGGGCATAGAACGTTCGGGATACGCCCCCCAAAACAGCCACTACTCTTGGCAGTGACCACTGCATTTTGCGATCAGATCGAAACGCTCCCGATCAGAAAAGACATGGCTTGGCTAACTTACAGCGGGAAACCTTTAGAAAAACTAGGGCGGAGTCCGAAGACACAGAGATTGTGGACTTAGGAGCGGGTCGCAGGAATCAAGGCGACTGGCAAAGGCTAACCCGAGAGGTTGCGCTTACCACTAACACACCGAGGTGATAAGCATCTTCTACGCCTCTGGGATGTCGCCGGGGCCTTTAAGAAGATGGAAACGGCAGAAACACAACAGGAAACTCCGACTAAAATCGCCGCGGTCACCAAGGAAGCCGAAGAGTATGCACGGAGCTCTCAAGCGCAACTGGGACAAAATGCAAGGAGCTACAGGGTAACTAGGTGGAAAAAGACTGGGCCTTGCTAAGGCTCTCATAGACCCATCCAAGACCAAGACCGAAACCCGTAAGACGACCCAAAGGATCGCGCACCAATTTCAGGGCAAACCGGGAAATGCAGAAAACCTCAAGCTGCGCTATATTGGCGATGCAGCGATACCGCTGAGCTTGGCAACACTGGCGAAGCGAATCCCGCTCTAGACGAACCCATTACCACAGAAGAAGTAGACATGCTATGAGTCGGCGACAAAGAACACCACGCCAGGCAGAGATGGCAACCACGCCATGATAAGGAACCTGACGAAAACTCTATCAAAAGGTTTACGGAATTCGTCAACGAACACTGGGAACGGGTACACCCGAACGACTGGAAACATGCGGAAATAGTGATGATTCCGAACAGGAAAGACTCCTAGATGGAAAACCTAGACATTTCAACTGACCTCATGCTTGGGAAAGTGTACGAGAGAATTTTAGAGGTTGGAGACCCACCTGGAGGATAACAAACTCATGTGACACCATGTTTGGATTCCGAAAAGGCCTTCAACACAAGACGTTCCTGCAAATCAAGAGGAGGTGCTTACTGCCGTCCCAAAGTACGGCGAAAACATATTGTGCGCTTGACTTAAGGCACCTTTGACAATGTCAGTCACAAGGCTGTGCTAGAGGGGCTCAGCAAGTTAAGTTGCGGACAAAGAATCACAACTACGCAAAGCTTTCCTCAGTAACAGAACCGCCACGATGGTATAGGAGGCACCGGACTAACGTTCACCGCCCAAAAAGGGAACACCACCAGGCTCTGTGATATCCCCTATGCTATTTAACGTCGTTATGATCGGCTTAGCACGGCACCTCGAAAAAATTGAAGGACTCAGACATGCCATCTACGCAGACGATGTGACAATCTGGGTAACAAGGGGATCCTTAGGACAAAAACAAGACCTTCTGCAATGCGCCGCAGATACGGTCCACGACTACATCCGACAATGCGGATGACTGCTCCCCGGAGAAATCCGAGGTTCTCAGAGTCTACAGAAGGGATACAATCGAAAACTCCAAGACATCTACATAGGGGGAAGAAGATTCGGAAGATCCCAAATTAAGTCCTAGGCATTGGATCAAAGTAACTTCGTAAGACCACACCATCAGACGCTCTCAAACACCACAGGCAGATTACGGGATGATCGCCAATCTCGAACAGAAGCGAGGTATGAAGGAGGAGGACACGTGTAGGCTTGTAAGGCCCGTGGTCATAGGATTGTGTACAGTCACCCTACCAAACACCGTCACAGGAAAAGGAACAATTAGGCAATTTAGGAAAGCCTACAAATGCGCCCTCGGACACCAGTCAACACCTCGACGGAAAAATTCCTTAAACTGGGCATAAACAACACAGTTCAAGAACACATCGAGGCGCACCTTGCGCAGAAAATAGCTTCGACTTCAACGGCGTCGGCAGATACTGCGAGGGATGCTGCCGAGAAATTACCAATACAGGTTACCGAAGGACATTCGCCAGATATGAGGTCGCCCATAGAAACCATCCGAAAATACATAAGCAAGAAAGGCAAGATCAGAAGCACACGAAAGGAATGGGAGAACAGATCGGGCGCAACCACATACAGAGAACACTCAGGGGCGGTAGTGAGCTGTTGACCACCAGCTTAGGGAAGTCAATGGCTTCGATCAAAAGCAATAACATCCTCGAGGCTATGGTAGCGATCGCTCTCGCCACACGCACCAGGGCAAAGAATCCACTGCGGAAATAGTTACGGACTCGCAAGAAGCGTGCAGACGATCAGCAGCGGACGCGTATCCACTGTCCATCCGCATACTCAAGGCGAGAAAAATAACCTTTTCGTGCTGCTCCATTACGTGGACACCAGGCCATGAAACTGTGACTGGGAACAGCGTGCTGACGCCAACGCCCCAGCATACGCCAACCGGGGGGCGCACAACGACGGGGAACCAAACACAGTCCAGACGCTAGGGGCAATTCTAGAACATCAAAGGCCCTGGGAGGATTTACCCTCCTCCCCACAAAGACCTCAGTAAAGAGCAGTCGGTTGCTGGAGACAGCTGCAGACTAATACATACCTAAATCTCAGTCTACTTAACAACTATCTCAAATGAAATGCGTCGGGACGGCGATCATTGCAAGATTAAAGCGCGGACAAGTCTCGTATCACGACACTTAGCTGATAAAGCGGCGGGTTGGCGGTTTATTCGGCATGGCACACCACAAGGCAAACAGGTGAAATGCTTCGCGGCATTACTCCCCCTAAAAAAGCATGGACCCGATGCTGAAAGACTGCATTTGTACGAAGGTAAACACGAAAATAAGCACGGATCGCACAATAAAAGAGCAACTAGAAATACAAACAGGGTATTTTAGCGCATGTGATATGGTTTTAGACGGACGACGTGCACCACCTCTGGTCGTGCGCGGCCTCGCTGTGATGCACTAATACCATCAGGGACCGCTTCGTAGTCCAGTTCACCAACTTGACGGATGACCTTGTATGGGCCGAAATAACGGCGGAAGAGTTTTTCACTTAATCCGCGGTGGCGAATGGGCGTCAAAACCCATACTCTGTCACCTGGCTTGCATGACACTTCGTGTCTTCGGAGGTTGTAGCTTCGGGCGTCGGTGCGCTGCTGGTTTTTATGCGTAGCCGCGCAAGTTGTCGGGCTTCTTCTGCGCGCTGGAGGTAGGCGGCGACGTCTAGGTTGTCCTCGTCGGTGACATTAGGCAGCATGGCGTCCATAGTAGTGGTGGCGTCCCTCTTGTGGACAAGTTTGAAGGGCGTCATTTTGGTGGTCTCCTGCACTGCGGTGCTGTAGGCGAAGACCTCGTAAGGCAGAATTAAATCCCAGGTAGTGTGTTGTGGGTCCACGTAAATGGCGAACATGTCGGCAATGGTCTTGTTCAGGCGTTCTGTGAGGTCATTTGTTTGCGGGTGGTACGCAGTTCTTATGTGATTTGTATTACTGTAATGAAGTATGGCCTGAGTCAGCTGCGCTGTAATCGCTGTTCCCCTGTCTTTAACGAGTACCTCAGGGGCACCGTGTCACAAGAGAATGGATTCCAGGAAAAAGTGGGCGACTTGCACTATTGTACCGTTCGGTAATGCCTTCGCTTCGGCGTACCATGTGAGGTGATCAGTCGCCACTATGATCCACTTGTTACCTGATGTTGACTTGGGGAAGGGGCCAAGCAGATCCATACCGATCTGCTGGAATGATCTCAAGGGTGGTTGAATTGGCTGTAGGAAGCCAGCTGGTCTTGTTGGTAGTGTTTTCAGGCGCTGACATTCCCGGCAACTCTTCACGTAGCGTGCAACATCGGCGGAGAGGCGAACCTGTCTTGGATTCTGCGGAGGGTACGCGTAAAACCGAGATGGCCAGCGGTGGGTTCATCGTGTAAGGCTTCTAGGATTCGTTCTCGGAGGCTACTTGGGACGACTAGAAGGTAAGCGGCCTTATTGGGTGCAAAGTTCTTTTTCACGACCATTCTGTTTCACAAAATGAACGAAGATAAGCCACGCTTGAATGGTGCAGGAGGAATAGAGGAATTGCCTTCGAGGTACTTGATGAGCTCTTGCAGGTTGGGGTGCGAACGCTGTTGTTGTGCGAAAGTGCTGCTGCTGATAAGTCCAAGAAAGGCATCGTCATCGTCGTGCGTTGGAGGTCGGCCGACGGGAGCTCGTGACAGGCAGTCTGCACCGGAGTGCTTACGGCCAGATGTATAGACCACCCTTACGTCGAATTCCTGAAGCCGTAGGCACCATCGAGCTAGGCGACCGGATGGGTGTTTCAGATTGGCCAGCCAGCACAACGCGTGATGGTCAGTGACAACCTTGAAGGGCCTGCCGTAAAAGTATGGTCGAACTTTTGACGTGGTCCACACTATCGCAAGACATTCCTTCTCTGTCGTAGAATAGTTAGCCTCCGACCTCGACAGAGAACGGCTGGCATATGCTATGACACTCTCGGAGCCTTCTCTCCGCTGGACGCTCACTCTATGAGATGGCATAGCAAGAGCAAAGAAACCGAATCGCCATGCACAGATATTTCACCCACAGGGTGCCGAAATAAGCAAAATGGATTTCGTTCACTTTCTTATTACCACCGCCATATCGATCGTCAAATGTCTCACGCGATACTATCGCAGGAACCAGTAATTCATAGCAGTGGCAACTGGCCATGATTTTCATCTTCAAAGGCACGAAGCGAAGGCACTGATCAGAATAACCAAAATATGAAGTGATAGCATATAGAGAAAGTACCGTCATTCCTTCGAACAAATGACAGCATACCGATCGATCTTACGTTAAAAATATATTGATTTCGTGTTATACCACGCATGCAACTTGTCTGTATGTGATGCATTTTGCTAGTTAATTTACCGAATGTTTTGACGGGGGAGGTGGCTCATGAAGCACAGTCATTCGTGTGTTAAGCTTTAGCGGTGAATCGGACACAATGACCATCAGACAGCGAGCTTTAACGGATAGCGCGACGCGTGCGCTTTAGGGGCGAAGCTCCTTATGCCACGGGTCTCTTCATCCTCCTTTTGTTTGTAGTAGCCGCCTCTAGTTCGTGAAGTGCTCACTAGATGGCGTTGGCGGCGCTATATAGTGGTGGACAAAGGTGCGCGCACATTGACATGTCGAAGCTCTCCCCGTTGAACATGTGCATGTACAGTGGTGGTCAGATGTGTGTGTAGCCACTTTTGTGTACGCGCTATCGCTTTCTTTCTTTTCTTTCTTTCTTTCTTTTTTAAGTCCTTAGGCCAGGGCATCTGTTGATGCCCGCCCGTTACAAAGGGTGAGGCCATAAATCCAATCCAATCCAAATCCAATCCAATGGCGCTCTATATATATATATATATATATATATATATATATATAGTTGATGACTAAACATAAGAGATGGCGCTGTATGTCTCGCTTTATAATATGAAGAATGATCCCTATATGGGGCGCTAACACGCGCGCCTTTCTCTCTCGCGCGCTTTCTCTTCGCTAGGAGTCGCCGGACGGAAAACAAGGCTGCGGAACGGAGGGCATGGAAGGCGGCGGCAGCGCGCGCAGACAGAATCCTGAGGTGAGAGCCCGCGAGGCCGAAGCTGCACGTCGACGCCGTGAAGCAGATCCCGCCGTTCGAGCCCGCGAGGCCGAAGGTTCTCGACAAGCTGCACGGCTGCGGCAAGAAGACCCCGCCGTTCGAGCCCGCGAGGCCGAAGCTGCTCGACAAGCTGCACGGCTGCGGCGCGAATCGGATCTTCCAATTGTGAAGGACCGTGAAGCGGCGCGAAAGCGCGCGTACCGGCAGGCAGAGCCCGAGGCTGTGCGAGCGCGTGAAGTGGCTGCAAAACGCATCAGGCGGGCTCTGCCCGAAGGCGCCGACGCGCGCTTCCAGCGGGACTTCCTTGACAACAGTTTCGGCCATAGTTGTAGTGTGTGCGACAGATTGTGGTCCTCAAACAATCTAGTCACAATGCGTTACACAGAAGATTCACGGATTACTGATGATTCCCTCCGGAGCTTCGCCTCACTCATCATCATTCACCACGGGGATATGCCGTGCCCGACTCCGTGACTTTATTGGCACGCCCCAGCGAGCGCAGTTTCGTCTCTTCAAGAAGCCTTGCTCCGTGGCGAAAACGAAGGCCGCTGTGCACGAGACAAAATGAGAGACTCCACTTGAAATACATTATTGATGGAATGTGCGTTGAGAGCCAAGTAATTTGTGCGATAAGCTGAGGGTGACTTCGAGTGTCATGGCCCTTGCAAACTTGTCACAATGTCGGGTAGTTGGTACGAAGTGACGGAATAGTTTAAATCACTTAAGCGACAAGGAATGAATCTATAATTAGGCGGACCACTGGCCGCTATGAACGTACGTACCTTCTTCTTATTGTAACAGCGCTTCACTCTGTATAGCTCTAAATGTCTAAATACTGGGCGCAGATTGTGCCGTCTTGTAGAGAATTATTCTCCGAGGTTTTCTGCTATAATTATATTACTTCCAGAATGCAAATGGTAAATTTGGCGAGGCGAACACCAGCAGTTTAGCTAGGATATGTCTTCATTGATGCGTATGGAATCGGCAAACTTGCTGCATAGATCGCATTTTTCGACGACCGAAGACCGTGCTTGCCGCTATCGCTCCAATGTGCCTTGTTTTGCGCGAAACAAACTACTTCAAAAGGGAATTCAAGTGCGACAGTGTTCCGCGCCTTAAGCTTGACATGACAAACAGATGACAATATCACCACAGCGAAAATGCATATGGCACTATAGTCACCCCTAGTGGGCATATTCCGGAGCAGCAATCGTTCACACTGCAGAACTTCTCTTTTTTGCAGGTACGAAATTTGAGTTGTGGTGGTGGCGCCTATATCAGAATGAGCTTTCGTTGTTTTATTGCATGAACGCACTCTCTATCTCTCAGCCTATTTAAGTAAATGTTTATTTAGTGGTGACTTGCGAACCAGTAACCAGTGTTTCCCAATATAGAGCGCAAGCTCAGAGCTTCAATTACCGGCGTAACAATGGGCCAATTGTAATGCTTGAGCACTGCTCAAGCATCACAATGAGCAGTGACCCCATCGTTTGCTGTAGTGCGGGTGGATGCATCCAGCAAACGAATATTCGTGTAGCTTGTATGCTTAGAGGCAAAAACTCTCCTTGTTATTATACAGAAGGAGCACATACAACCGCAGCGGAGTTACCGAAGTAGGCTGGGCAGCGAAGGCTAAAAGAACTATGACTGTAACAGTTAAGCCGCATATTCGAAAAATTCAACTCTACACCTTCGAAACCTGGTCGTACTGCCTGCTAGTTTTTTTAATGGTGATTATGCCAAACAAAATTCTACGCTTAAGATTGGACACTCCCTGTGAAAACACCGCATTTTATTCTACTATTTGACGCCACAGGGGCTCAGTAGTTTCGCTGCTAACCAGAAAGATGCCGGTTCGATCGCGGCCACTGCAGTCGTGCTCCGATGGAGACGCAATGCTAAAGGGTCGTGTACTTTGGCACTTCACTGCACTTTAAAGAACGTCAGGTGCTTGAAACTTCCCGGAGCCTCTCGTAACGCATCTCTGATAAGCTGAGGCAATTCGAGATGGTAAACTCCACGACTCAAAAAATCTAATTGACCAACTAGCCTTCTATTATCGAGGGGTCATAGTATGGTGGCCGGCGCTTGACTCGCGAATACTTAAAAAGCGCGTATTCATGTGTCATTGCAATAGTATTTATTCCATACCAAACTTATGAACATACACTGTCAGTAGCGGCTGACGGGCAAGTTTTTTTAAACATTGCAATTAAGTACTGCTTCGTAATGAAACTGTATACTCCTTGCTTTCAGCTGTGATCATCATCGTGCCTAACGAAGCTGCTGCTGTCCGCTCTCGTGGCAATGGCGCCAGTGGCATTCTCGGAATTGCCGGCATCGGTGAGAAATGAATGACGGCTTGCTGCTGACGAGCTCATGGCCAAAAAGCCTGGCTGACGAGCCTCATCTCACGTCCAATTAAAATGGCAAAACGTAGAAATGCCCTCTGAATGCTCTTTTCTGCTGGACTATTTTGTATTGTCGCGTAATTTCGACTCTAAAGAAAGCAACAGTCAGGCCCGTCGACAAGAAACGCTCTACTGGGTGAACTTGTGCGCAGCCATAGAAATAAGGTTTGCGAGTTATCGGCAGCACGATCTTATGTGAAACACGTCGACTTTTTTACGTACGTGCAACATTTATTTCAGCATATTGCTGGTGGTCGCGCACCCTTTAGAATGCACTCAACTATACGCACACTGCATCCAATATCAACAGAACATTGGGATTCCGTACATTGGGAACCGTACATTCAAGCATGGCCTGCGCCAAGCGACAACGCATGTAAGAGTCACAGACAATGAAGCAGCAGAGTCGGTATGGAAAAAGAAAGCCAGCATGGGCGCCGATGCACTCCATTAAAAATCATTCTCCCGATATTTTACACAGAACAGGAAAGGCCAAACACAAAAGGCAAGTGAGAAATAACGTTCAAAACCTTCAAACATGAAGGCAGCTTCGTACTGGCCGTGCCAAGCCTGAAGAAGTGCGGAGCAGGGCGCCCTGACTTCTTTCTCCTTATTTCTCTCTTTCCTTCTTTCTCTCTATCGGCTTGTCCCTTTCTCTCAGTTTTTTCTATCTCTTTATTTATCTATGTTTATGTCTATCTCTGTCTTTCTCTGCCTATCCACTTTTTTCTCCTTCTTGCCCTTTCTATCTTTCTTCCCTTATTTCTCTTTCTCTCTCTCTCTATTTTTCGCTTCCTATTTCTTTCTCTCTATTTCTCTTTTTATCTCATTTTCTGTCTTGCTCTCTCTTTTTTCTATCTCGTTTTTGTGTCTGTTTCTTCCTATATGTTTCTCTATCTGTTTCATTCTCAGTCTTTCTGTCTTTTTCTGTCCTTCTTCTTTCTCTTTCTCTCTATTTCTCGATTTCTCAAGAAGACAGGCAGATTGGGCTAGTTGTAATGTTTCCATGACAAAAATATAAAACAGCGCTCAACACACAGGATGAAAGAAAGAAGCGACACACACGATCCTAAAGTGTGCTTTTCAGAAAATCTGTTAGTTATTATGCAAAAGGTTGTGCAGAAGTTACGAACAGTCTAAAACACCTGATAGTTTGGAAATTCGGACAAGTGTTTCCCTTTTAAATGAAAGTAAGAGTACCCATTCTGCGTTACAGATATGCCGTTAATGAATCGTCATCAAATTTGCAGTTTCGCATTCAAGTACGAAGTGCTGAGAATTGGGCGGCAAGTTTCAAAGCGAAGGCAGGTGATTGTGTGTTGCGACAGTATGTGATCAAGAAGCTTACTTTAGTCAGGCTAGCGCCACAGGTCTCAGTTTAACAAATATGGTCTCATTTTACAGCATGGGATGAGCTTTTGCGTTTTTACAGCGAAAGCTGTTATGAGATCATTTCAACGGCCGTTTTTGACGCCGTATTTGTCCGCCGCCGACGCCGCCGCCGGTGTTCGTAACCACTATCGCGCGAAATAAGAAAAAAAATTGAAATAAGAAAAAAATTCAACGATGGAACGGGGTTTGAACCTGGGCCCCTGTGTGGGAGCCCAGTGTTCGACCTCAAAGCCATGCCGATGCTTGAAACTGCCTTACAAAAAGACGCTATACAGGCTCCATGTAAGGAATAAGCGATATTAACATATATAATTTATTGTGGTAGCAAAGTCAAATAACAACCACGCATCACACAACGCGAATTCTGTAACCAGGCGTGACACAATGCCAATTGCGCGACGAGTGGGCTGTTGGATGCTTCCAACCCATTACAAGGGGCTCTGCAATAATTCTTCATCGTCATCAGGCACAACATCCACAAAGTGCGCATAATGCCTTACATGATTTTAGCGGGTACCACGGCTTTAGCGGGAAATGGCATAGTGGCTGCTTCCGTACTTCACACAAATTATGTTTATTTATAGCGTAGTGGGCTCCTCGCAAGTGCTCTTGTATTGGTTGCCAAGGAAGCTCATCAGCCCGTGATTCATTTCCTTAGGGTCTCAGTAAAGTTTTTCCGCCTCTCTCTGTCTCTCTTTCTCACGTCAACGTAAGTTATATACAGCATGATGGGAGAGTGAAATAGCGACCGTGCGTCACACAATGCGAATTACGTAAGTGGTGAGCCGTTTAGAGCTTCCAACCCATTACAAAGGACTGAGTCACAATTCTTCATCGTCGTAAGTCGTCACCTCAACAAAGTGCACATAATGTCCTACAGGTGTTTAGCAGGTACCACGGTTCTGCGCAGAATGACGAAGTATTGTGTAGTGGCTGCTTCGTTACTTCAGAAAAATTTTGATTTATAGCGTAGTGGGTTCTTCGCCAGTGCACTTCTATTGGTTGCCAAGGAAGCCCATAAGACTCCCATGATCCATTTCCTCAGGGTCTCAATAAAGTTAATTGCTTCTCTCCATCTCTTTCTCACGTTAGCGTATGTTATAAAGCGTAGTGGGAGAGAGAAATAACGACCGGGCGTCACAAAATGCCAATTACATAAGTAGTGGGTCATTTAAAGCTTCCAATCCATTACAAAAGGCTCAGTCATAACTCTTCATCGTCATCTGCCGTCGCATCAAGAAACTGCTCATAACGCCTTACAGATGGTACCTCGCTTCTCCGCAGAATGACGACTAATGACGTGGTGGGTGCTTCCCAACTTCACAAAAATTATGAATTATGGCGTAGTGGGTACCTTGCTAGTGTACTTGCATTAGTAGCCCCAAGAAAGTTTACAACGGGCTCTAGAAAGGCCAGTCTTCCAGCTTTCGCTGTAACTGTGCTGCGTTTTCCGCGGAGGCCTGGCGTTTCTTATGACAAAGGTAACGTTGTTGTTTGGAAATAACCTCAATATACAATAAGAATTCAAAGGTATTGAACACAAATACTGGAGTTTGAAATACGCCGGAAGTTCTTGCGCTTAGCAGACTGAAACAATGTAGTATAAATTAACTTTTATTGAAGGTAATCAATTAGTTTGTCTATCATATTCCAGCTATGGACAATGCACCATGTCGGGTACATTTGCGGTTCTTCAGCCGCTAATACAAAATATTCCGCCTCACCTAGAAACGATAGAAAACTCGTTGCAAATTAAGGGGTTACCATCAGAAAAACTAATGGGGAAGGGGTGCACCCCTCTAGGGGGTGTGTAGGGAAATTACGGATATCACTGAGCTTTTGGAGGTGATTTAACTCTGCTACAAATTTTTGTCAGCACAGTATGTGTATTTTAAACTTATATAATGTGAAATTGTTAGCAATACTTATGCTCAAGCACTAATTCTCCGCGTGATTTAATATAATGGGTAGCGTGAAAACAGAGATGTCATCAGGTTCAAGGCGCGCGGTCGTAAAAAATGAAAGGAAATGCTCATGGTCAAATAAGTCAGAATTTCATGTAACAAATTACTCGGTTTCACTTACTAAAAGGGACCCTGCAACACTTTTTCAGCATGGTCAGAAAACGCTGCCGATCGGTAGTCGAGGCTCACGCGAGCCAAACATTATAGTGCGAACTAGGCCTGGGATTTACAACTAATTCTCAAAACCAGCTAAAAATCACTTCCTTTTCTCTCGAGAAATATGCTATTTCTTCAAAATCACTGCGCCATTCACTCAAGTTCCACGCCATTGCCTGATTTGAACATGGCACGCTCGGTAGTTACTCATGCCGCTGCGGGAAACCGCCACTTGCCCGCGCACGCGCGCGCGATCGCACTTAATGTAAAATAAAAAATTACACCATCTCCCACTAAAGGAAGTCGTGTAGGGATGCGAAGCAGCGCATGGGTCGACATAAAGTTCCGTTCATCACGGACACCCTGCCCGATTTAACGCGTTCTTGGAAGTGGAACACACCATCAATTCACTGTAGTTGCTGTTGCTGTTACTCGTCCCGAACTCTTGTTTGAGCACGCCAAGCGTGTTCATCGCCAAGCCACGGGCGTTCATCGGGCGTCTGCAGAATATCGCTCCCCGACGCCATCACGTGATTGTTGAGAGAGTGTAAGGGCGAGAGTCCACAGCGTCTTGCCCAGCCCCGTACACAGGCCCGAACGCGCTAGCGCTTGCCAGCGCGTTCTGACTAGGATACAACGCGGGTTCGTCGCGCGTCTGCAATATCTCGTTCCCCGACGCCATGACATGATTGTCGAGAGAGTGCAAGGGGTAGAGGCCACAGCGTCTTACCGAGCTCCTTACACAGGCCCGAACGCGCTAGCGTGTGCCAGCACACATGGTCTCTGAGAGGACGGTCGCCAATGGAATGACGGACACAGCACCGAGCAAAAGCTGCTTTGCATCTAGAAGAGAAAGTGCTCAAGGTCATGAGGCGCGCGTGATGTGCCTTGTTCCCCGTGACATCCCACCCTGCTTAGCTTCCAGCGCTTTCGTCAGGACAAGGAAGGAGAGAAAGGCATTGCAGCATGAGACAAATCTTTGTAGCTACGCTCGTATGAACGGGTACTGAAAATTTTTGCGGTGGTCAATCCGTGAGGCAATGCAATCCTTTAGGGAAGCCCTCCTTTAATATACCGAGCGCTGATGTTAAGAGCGAAGTTGGCTGGCGTTCCCTAATCTCAAGGCTAAGCTTCATAGAACTTCTCAAAGCCAGCAGGTTGATTTGCACCATCTAAGACGGCCTGATCGGTTATCTATCCATGCCAGACTGTCTCCTTTTTCAGACAACTAAACTATATTTTTGCCCGGACCGATACTGCCAAGCATACCCGAAATCCTACGCTTGGGCATGGCCACGGTGTATGTATCTTACACCGTGGGCATGGCTTACGTAACCCGTGCGCGCGCTTCCGAATGCTCCCGAAGACGCCGCGCTCGTTCGCGCGACAACTCTCGCTGACAAGAACGCCAGCAACCCCGACCTGGTCGCTAGCTAAGCGTTGACAACTTTCAGGCATGACTTTTCCCCAATTGAAGAGACTCACGAACGTTCGGTGAAATCCTTCATCGGGTTTTATGCATACCATTATTTGTCTCATCTAACCCTGTCTGCTGGTAGTATATTGTCACGTGGTCGTGACGTCGACGAAGGCAGCAGTCAGCACGTCCGAGATGAAACTCTTTATTAGGCCGAACTTGTGGCCGGGAAAATGAAACTCCAGTTTTCAGCAATAAACTGATAGCGGCGAACAGAGCGTCCACCGTCGATCAACTGACAAGCGGTCACGCGCGTCGGCTTTTGTACAGGCGCTATCGAACTTTCCAGCAATATCGTTGGTGGCGGCGTAATCTCTAGACAAAGCTGGAACATTCGCGTGCGGGGCGCAATCTTAACAAACCGATCTACTACAATCGCGACGCTTCTAGAACACAACTTCGCGGACAGCGTCGAGCGTTGATAACCGTCCCTGGCGGTCAAACCCGAATACATCTAAACAAGACAAGAAGTGGGCGTGGCATTGGCCCCCTCTGAAAAAGCATCGTCCCGATGCTTGTGAAAGAACGTAGAAGAGGATAAAACAAGTGCATACACAAATAAATTACAATAACAAAGGAAAAAAGAGTCTCCAGGCTCGCTAACGCGCAAAAACGGCTTAAGGCGCACGACATGGACGACTTCAGGTCGCGCACGGCGCCGCTGACAGTTCGTAATGCCGTCAGGGACAACCTCATAGTCGAGTGCGCCGAGGCGTCGAAGTACCCTGTACGGCCCGAAGTATCGTCGAAAAAGCTTCTCACTAAGTCCTCGTTAGCGTATTGGCGTCCTTACCAATACACGGTCACCGGGTTGGTATTCCATGTGGCGTCGTCGAAGGTTGTAGCGGCGGCTGTCAGTCGTCTGCTGGTTCTTGATCCATAGGCCGGCGAGCTGTCGTGCTTCTTCGGCGCGCTGTAGCTAGGTGGTCACGTCGATGTTTTCCTCGTCGGTCACGTTTGGTAGCATGGCGTCGAGCGTCGTTGCCGGGCTCCGTCCGTAGACCAACTTGTATGGCGTCATCTGCGTCGTTTCCTGTACGGCCGTGTTGTACGCGAAGGTCACGTATGGAAGGATGGCGTCCCCCGTCTTGTGTTCGACGTCGACGTACATGGCCAGCATGTCGGCGATGGTCCTATTTAGACTCTCGGTGAGGCCGTTGGTCTGTGGGTGGTACGCGGTGGTGCGGCGGTGGCTTGTGTGGCTGTATTCCAAGATCGCCTGAGTTAGGTCAGCCGTGAACGCCGTACCTCTGTCGGTGATGAGAACCTCTGGGGCGCCGTGCCAAAAGACGATGTTCTCAACGAAGAACTTGGCTACCTCAGCGGCACTGCCTTTGGGCAGGGCTTTTGTTTCGGCGTAGCGGGTGAGGTAGTCGGTAGCCACGACGACCAATTTATTTCCGCAAGTCGACGTTGGGAACGGCCCCAGGAGGTCCATCCCGATCTGCTGGAATGGTCGCCGAGGAGGCTCGATCGGCTGAAGGAAGCCTGTTGGTCTTGTGGCCGGTGTCTTCCGTCGCTGACAGTCTCGACACGTCCTTACGTAGCGAGTGACGTCGGCGGCAAGGCGCGGCCAGTGGTACTTTTCCTGTACTCGTGCGAGCGTTCGGGAAAGTCCGAGGTATCCAGCCGTTGGATCGTCGTGCAGGGCATGCAAAATTTCTGGTCGCAGTCCCGAAGGTACAACGATAAGGTAGCTGGCTCGGGCCGGAGAGAAGTTCTTCTTTACGAGGACGTTGTTTTTCAAGGAAAATGATACCAATCCTCGCCTGAATACTTTTGGGACAACGATGGTCCTGCCCACCAGGTATTCCACTACACCCTTCAGTTCCGGGTCGGCTCGCTGTCGTTCGGCGAAGTCTTCGGTACTTATGGCTCCCAAGAAGCTGTCATCATCTTGGTCGTCGGGCGTTGGTGGGTCGACGGGGGCACGAGACAAGCAGTCGGCGTCGGAGTGTTTCCTTCCGGACTTGTACACGACAGTAATGTCAAATTCTTGAAGTCTTAGGCTCCACCGTGCGAGGCGACCTGAAGGGTCCTTCAAGATAGATAGCCAACACAAGGCGTGATGGTCGCTCACAACTTTGAAGGGCCTGCCGTAGAGGTAGGGGCGAAACTTTGACGTAGCCCAGATGATGGCGAGGCACTTCTTTTCTGTTGTAGAATAGTTGACCTCTGTTTTAGACAGCGAGCGGCTAGCATAACTGATAACTCTTTCCAGTCCGCCCGTCCGCTGCACAAGGACGGCGCCGAGTCCTATGCTGCTTGCATCGGTGTGAATCTCCGTATCGGCGTATTCGTCGAAATGCGCAAGTATCGGAGGTGTCTGCAGGCGTCGTTTCAGTTCATGAAATGCTTCGACTTGCGCTGTTTGCCACCTGAATTCAACGTCGGTCTTCGTGAGCTGCGTTAGTGGCTCGGCGATCCGTGAAAAGTCTTTGACAAAGCGTCTGTAATAGGCGCACAAGCCGAGAAATCGGCGCACGGCCTTCTTGTCGGTGGGTGGCGGCAAAGCGGCGATGGCAGCTGTTTTCTGCGGGTCTGGGAGCACTCCAGTCTTGCTGATCACGTGACCCGAAAACAAGAGCTCTTCGTACGCGAAGCGGCACTTTTCTGGCTTCAGGGTGAGCCCGGAGTTCTTGATTGCTTGAAGTACGGATTGAAGTCGGTGAGGTGCTCGTCGAAGTTCGAGGAATACACAACGACGTCGTCCAAGAAAACAAGGCAAGTCTGCCACCTCAAGCCAGCTAATACAGTATCCATGACTCGTTGGAAAGTCGCAGGTGCCGAGCAAAGACCGAAAGGCATGACCTTGAATTCGAACAGGCCGTCCGGTGTTATAAAGGCGGTCTTTTCTCGGTCTCTCTCGTCGACTTCAATTTGCCAGTAGCCGGTCTTGAGGTCCATCGACGAAAAGTAATTCGCGTTGTGGAGTCGATCCAGGGTGTCGTCTATCCGTGGGAGAGGGCACACGTCCTTCTTTGTGATTTTGTTCAGTCGACGATAATCGACGCAGAAACGTAGGGTCCCATCCTTCTTCTTCACTAACACCACGGGAGACGCCCACGGGCTGTTGGACGGCTGGATGATGTGGTCGCGTAGCATTTCATCGACTTGTTTCTTAATGGCCTCCCGTTTACGCGTCGAAACCCGGTAGGGACTCTGACGGAGTGGTCGAGCATTTTCTTCTGTTATGATGCGGTGCTTAGCAAGAGGCGTTTGTCGGACCCGCTATGACGACGAGAAACAGTCCCTGTATTCCTGCAGAAGGCGTCGAAGCTGTTGCTGTTGGCGAGCGCGAAGACTTGGGTTTACGTCGAAGGGTGGCTCAGGGATCGTCGTCGTAGCTTCGTCAGAATCTGAAAAGGCAAACGCATCGCTGACGGCCAAGATTTCTTCGATGTATGCAATCGTTGTGCCCCTGCTCAGGTGTCTGTATTCCTGGCTGAAGTTCGTTAGCATCACGCTTCCTTTTCCTTCATGCAACCGAGCAATGCCCCTTGCGACGCAAATGTCACCGTCTAGCAGCAAGCGCTGATCGCTCTCGATGACACCTTCGATGTTTTCAGCTTTCTCGGTGCTGAAGGAAATTATGACGCTGGAGCGAGGCGGGATGGTAACTTGATCCTCGAGCACGTTAAGGGCATGTTGACATGGACTCGTATCCGGCGGTGTCGTTTTGTCCGACGATAGGGTTATCGATTTGGTTCTCAAGTCGATGACGGCGCCGTGATGATTTAAGAAGTCCATGCCAAGTATGATGTCCCTGGAGCAGTGTTGCAAGATTACGAAACTCGCAGGATAAGTGCGATTATTGATTGTGACTCTTGCTGTGCAGACTCCAGACGGCGTTATTAGATGGCCTCCAGCGGTGCGGATTTCGGGGCCTTCCCAAGCGGTCTTAACTTTCTTCAACTTCGTGGCCAAGGGCCCACTGATGACGCAATAGTCGGCTCCAGTATCGACGAGAGCGGTGACGTTGTGGCCGTCGATGAGAACGTCGAGGTCGCTAGTTCGTCGTCTTGCGTTGCGGTTGGGTCTCGGCGTCGGTTCACGGCTGCGTCGGTTTGTTCCGCTGCTTCCATGTTGCGTCGTCGGGTCTTCTTCGGTCCGCAAGACCTCGTCGTCAGGGGTCTGTCTGGTTCGCGTCGTGTTCTGAAGGTTTCGTCGCGACGTCGTCGTCGTCGGCCGAGGATCTTCGGTAGTTCGTCGTACAGCAACCGCACCTCCATCGGTTGCTGCCCTTCGTTTTCCGGATACGGGCTAGGCGACCGGCCCCGGTTTGGGCCAGTGTACGGCCGGCGGTGCGGTGACATGTAGCGGCCGGGCGACGGCGAGCGTGAAGGAAGTCGTTCTTGCCACTGCGTTCCGGTTAGGTAGTAGTCTATGTCGCGAGGTCGTTCGCCTGGCTGCGGTCGCGGCGCGTTGATGGCGAATCCTCGTAGTCCCATCTCTCGGTACTGGCAGCGGCGGTACGTGTGGCCGGCCTGCCCGCAGTGGTAGCAGAGCGGGCGTTTGTCAGGGGCGCGCGAAACGTCGGTCTTCCTCGGCGCGGATCGCTGGCCGGCTGGCGGGCGGTATGACGTCGGTGGTGGCGGCGGAACTGCTGCGGCGGCGCGGCGTCTTGACGCGGCCGAGGAGGGGGGGCATTGCGTCGGGCTGCAGCAGCATAGTCAGTGCTTGGAGCTGCGGCGGTGCCGGCTGAGGAACTCCCAGTGAGTGTTGGATCTTCTCGCGTACAACGTCAGCAATCGACGTCACTTCGGGCGGTGCCAAAGGTGCGAGCTTTCGCAGCTCCTCTCGCATGATGGCTCGGATCGTTTCACGCAGGTCGTCGGAGCAGAGTGGTTGAACGTCTGCGTACGCTGGCGTCGAGCGGTGATTGAATTGTCGGGTGCGCATCTCCAGCGTATTTTCAATCGTCGCCGCTTCGGAGATGAATTCCTGGACAGTACACGGTGGGTTCCACATCAGACCAGCCAACAGCTCCTGCTTTACTCCTCGCATGAGGAAGCGAACTTGTCTTCCGGCATTTCGGGGTCAGCGTGGCGGAAGGGTCTGCTCATTTCTTCTGCGAAAAGCACCACGTTTTCGTTTGGGAGCTGGACACGGGTTTCCAGTAGAGCCTCGGCCCTCTCCTTGCGGACTACGCTTGTAAATGTGGCGAGGAACCTCGTGCGAAAAATGTCCCACGTCGTCAGGGTTCGCTCTTGGTTCTCGAACCAGGTCCGCGCGGCGTCTTCCAAGGCGAAGTATACGTGCCGTAGCTTGTCCTCACTGGTCCATTTATTGAAGACGGCGACGCGGTCGTACGCTTCTAGCCAGCTTTCCGGGTCTTCGAGCGGTGACCCACGGAAGGTAGGTGGCTCCCTAGGCAGATGTAGCAGCACAGGTGCAGGCACAATGGGTGCTGTCGCCGTCGCTGATGTGGTGGGCATGGCCGGGGTCTTCCTGGTCTTGTCGGGTAGAGGCCTGTACTCCGGTGCTAGGCCTTGTTGCCTACGGCTAGCTCGCTGGTCGTGGTTGGCGTCGATGTCTTCTCCGCGCTGGGGGCTGGGTTCACGGCTGGACGGGGGCGTCCGGATCACGAAGGAACAGCACCTCCACCAGATGTCACGTGGTCGTGACGTCGACGAAAGCAGCAGTCAGCACGTCCGAGATGAAACTCTTTATTAGGCCGAACTTGTGGCCGGGAAAATGAAACTCCAGTTTACAGCAATAAACTGATAGCGGCGAACAGAGCGTCGACCGTCGATCAACTGACAAGCGGTCACGCGCGTCGGCTTTTAAACAGGCGCTATCGAACTTTCCAGCAATATCGCTGGTGGCGGCGTAATCTCTAGACAAAGCTGGAACATTCGCGTGCGGGGCGCAATCTTAACAAACCGATCTACTACAATCGCGACGCTTCTAGAACACTACTTCGCGGACAGCGTCGAGCGTTGATAACCGTCCCTGGCGGTCAAACCCGAATACATCTAAACAAGACAAGAAGTGGACGTGGCAATATCCTCGCCCATATACACCGCTGTTACCATTTAGCTCTTGTCATTCTAAGCTTTCAAAGCTAGCATTGGTAACCTTTTCCTGCATAACGTTTATAATTATTCCTGTCCACATCGTGTAGCATGTGAATTTTAGCAAGTAGATTAAACTCCAGGTCAAGCCAGACTATGCGCAAGCTGTACTGGTTTACGTGGCTGAAACAATTAAAAAAAATCGCGAATCAGCCAAGTCGTCAAAGAGCTACCTCGTGCAATGAAGAAATTATCTGTAATACCATACGTTGATCGCGAGTCACATAACCTGAAAAAGATTTTCAAGCGAGCAGATCTCAAGGTGGTCTTCTGTGCCCCTTTGAAACTATCGAAAGCCTACATTTTGCACAATAACTAACCCTTGCCTCCGGAAAGCACCAGCTTGCACCGTAAACCGCAAAACCAAGTACGTCGAATATCAGGTGGGAGTGGTGTAGCGAGAGTGAGAGACGTGAAGGCGGCCGACGTGGCCGTGCCGAAGTCTCGCCACTTTATTAGAAGGCCCTTGTAAGCAGAGCGGCAGCGGCTTCCGGCGTACAGTCCCCAGGAGCGTGGGCACGTTCGTAACTGCTCGCGCCTCGAGCTCTGAGCATTAGCTGCGCGAGAGGCGCGGCGCGTAAGTGGTAAAATGGTGATGATGATCGTGAGCGGTGATGAAGATGCCGCTACAGTGGTTTACGATATCCCCGTCTTGCGGTAAAAAGTATCTGGGTCAAACTGAGCAATGCTTCAACGATAGGCTGAGACAGCATTGCAATAATGCTAGAAACGACAGACAAGGTCACCTGAGAATCCTTTACCGAAATTTCACGTGTTAAGTGGATTTTTGCGCCATATCCATGATCTACAGGGGTCCTGATAAATGGACTGGTTGAGTAACTGAACAAAAGATATTGTTGAAGCAGGTGACTGCTGAGACAGTGTGGCTTCCATATAATTTTCAGAAAAAAAGCTGCATTTGCTTAATGCGACTGCGCACCGGTGAAATGTCACAGTGCTGTTTGCAAAATAGCACCCGCTTTTTTATGGAATTATCATTGTTGGAAGTGGTATTCTGTGTGTGCGTCTCTCCCTCTTGTTGTCCGTCATCGTCATCGCTCCTTGTACCTCGGATCATGGAGAATTGATAACTCATGTGGAGCCCTTGAGCAACCCACTACGGATTCATAACCATTGACAACAATAAATGAAATCCGCATTATCAGTGCGTCGTAGATGAGGGCGTGACGCCGACTAATTTAATGCGATATAAGCGAAGAACATCGAAGCACATCTACGCAAGACTGAAAGATTTCGAGTTTGTATAAAATTTTGTGAGTGCACAGAATGACGTCACTGCGTCCTCAGCTCTACAGACCAGCAGTGACCTGGCAAACATGAATAACTAGCCTGGCTGTATTTCTCTTATATTAAGCATAATATTAAATTTCATATAAAGTAACCACTCCTAACAGCACTGTATGAACGTAGCGTATCGTTTAGGGAATGAAATAAAATATTTGATGGGCAGGAAATTGTGACACGTTGATTATTCCATTATGTGACTAGGTCACTGACGTTAACAATCAGCTATCCTTCTTGCTAGAATAGTTATATTGTAATTAACATCCCGAGTAATTAGCTGAGAGTACTAATAGTACCTGTGGCTGTCAGACTCGAACTGCAATTTGACTTTCTTATTAGACCTGCTTTGCTCTCTGCCAAAGCACGGTTTTTTTATTTCATTGACATGAATGACAAGGCTTAATTGCATTTCGGCCTATATAAGAACTGTGGAAGCCCGTGTGTAATACCACCTAAACATATTGGCCAAATCTCTGAGGACCTTCAGCGAAACTCGTGGTGAGTAATCGACTGCATGTCAATATTGTGATATGAAGTCTGTAAAGTTTGCAGTAATTGGAATGCGCACCGTGTTTTTTCTTAGACGATACACGTTACATTGTGAAGGTGGCTTTTTTGTCTTTGTGCACCGTTTATACTCAACATTTATATCATCTCAAGATTCAGCTCTTCTAACAGAAATGGGAATGTGCTAGAGCAAGGGTCGGCAAGCTGCTGCCCTTTCCCGCTCCTCCTAATTGTTCCTACCTGCTCTGTATATCTTGTATCTCGACTGTAAGAAGCCTCTCGGTATTAAACAAACATGGTCTGTTTGCTTGCAAAGACCCCCCCCCGCCGCCCCCCTCCCCTAGTCCTTGCTATTCCGTCCGGCACCCACCATGTCTGTTTCATTTGCAATCGGCCCTCCGCCTCGAAACGTTGCCGACCTCAGCTCTTGAGGACAAGTGGTTTACTCCCTATTTGAGTTATTTTTGCTGAGTGTACGA
Organism: Rhipicephalus sanguineus; assembly: GCF_013339695.2. Lineage (NCBI taxonomy): Eukaryota > Metazoa > Arthropoda > Arachnida > Ixodida > Ixodidae > Rhipicephalus > Rhipicephalus sanguineus. Next base: position 177,273,077 of record NC_051181.1, on the reverse strand, counting down.
TTACGTTTTCGTGGCGAACACCGGCGCACTTGGAAAGACCGTACAGAAGTATTCACTTCATGCGACTTATATATTTTAGAAAACCGAAAATATCAACACTGCATGCCGCTGGTCTTGGAAGCATGGCTGTGTTCAGAAATTGTAGAATTTGATGCTTGGAGCGCGCTTCGCCTAAGTATCTAAGCATCAAACGACGCAGCGAATCATGCGTAACATAACGAAATGTTTACGCTTGCGAGCGTGTTCCTCCATGCTGCCGCGAGAAAACAACACAGGTGTTTGTGTTCGGTGTCACCACGTGGCAACACAGGTGTTACTGTACGCATCCCACGCTAGCACTTTGACTCTGACCAGGGTTGCCAGTGCCTTTCCAATCAATTTCACCAAACGACGAGGAAAAGGGCGCCAAAAGTCGCCATTTTTCTTCAAATTTCGCCAAAAAATCGCCACTGTAGTTATGTGTGGCATGCCGAGTAAAAAATTGAAAATTATGTGTAGCACTGTAGAATAGAGTGCCATCCATAACTCCTAAACTATACTGACGTTTTCTAATGCCAGTGGCATCGCCATCTGTACCATAGAAGTGCTTGGAGCGTCTGGTTGGGTTTGTTCACGCAAGGATTACGCAAGATGGGCTTGTTCACGCAAGGATAACCAGCCGTTATGAATGGAACGCTCATGATATCCTTCTATCGCAGTCCGCTCGTTGTAAAGGTGAAAGTGTGGTAAACCTCGTTTGAAAAGCGCGACCGCGTTGGTTGTAGACCGCTTTATGTCCCATACATGAATAAAAAGCTTTATTGAAACGTAATACGATAGAAGTCCTAAAGGAACCAATCATTAGGGATTCTTATACCTTTTGAGTACGAACTAATATGATACCAGGCACCACTGCCCATTTCCGATAGTAACTTAAAGGGGTGGCGCCTCCAAATTTGTGGCTTGCGCGTTCTTTGCTGTAAGCGTTTCATGTAGCTCCAGGAAGCATGATACACGCACCAATATTCATGTATTCTCACTAAATAATTTAATATCGCCTTTTTATGTGGCGAACTTTCGGTTTTGGTTTCTGGGCGCCGAGGTTGGGCAGTGACGTAGAAGTGTAGGAAGCTTGGTCACGTGACCACACAAGGCTGTAACGCACTTAGCCAGGAAGCGATCGAAACTCGGCGAGTGATGCAGCAACCGATGCTTTGCCGGTACTATAGTGAACTAGAATATATTCTAGTTCACCACAGCCGGTACGTACGTTGCGGAAAGTGGCGGTGGTCCGGAGGTCACTCACGTTACTACAGTAGATTCGGTGTGACGTCACTACAACTTTCGTTGCCCATCCTACAGATCTACGTCAGTGTTGGCGCGCTAGCGATGGGTTTCGATCGGGAGAATGGGCATTTAGGTACACTTTGGAAGTGAATTAAAATATATTCTAAACGTTTGCTGTGTCCGACCCTTCGTGTGGAGTGTCCTTGCATACAGAGGAAACCCACAACAGGCTTGTTATAGCCTCAAAGTTTGATGGCACCACCCCTTTAAATGAAAGAATGTAAAATGGTATATAGCAATTCTTTTTTACTGCACGTGCTCGCCGACCACAAGGAAAAATACCTGAGGAAATAATGTTTTGCACACACGCCACGAATGCGCCTCTAGGCCACAAATATCCTTAGGTACATAACCCCGACGCACTTCCCAGGCATCACGGGAGGGACACTATTGGTAAATGCTGGAAGCCCCAGGATAATTAACCGTCATTTGACGAAGAACTTCGTCCGAAGCAGCGTAATTTGTCGACGCCTTTTACTGCAAACGAAGGCCACATTTGATTCATCAGATGGACTCCAAAAGGCCCAGCTTCATCTTATTGCGAAGTTCCATGTTAGTCAAGGTTACATGAGAAAATACTCTTTCCGCTTCGGCATTTGAGATCGGAAGTGTAAGGGTCCTGATGGCTCTAATGGCGAGCGAACAGAGAGAGCATACGCTTGCCGTGTCCGCGAATGCTAGCGCCTCATACGAAAAGCTGGTGGTGGAATTAGTTTCAGTTGAAGCGAATACAGAGCGAAGCTGTCGCTACAAAAAAAGAGATGGCGTGCGCAGCCTTCCTTCAGATAAATTAAACATTGTCATTGCACTACAATCATACGTCCAATAATCGGACAACTTAATTACAAAGCAACGGAAATAACTTCATCGGAAGTCCTGCGTGAATTTTAGGTGCCCGCACTACGCTGTCTGTGCGGTAAAGCTTACACTACACATTCGCATCGGTGCACTTTCTGAAGGCTGCCCAGAGAAGCCCAGTTCTTGGTCTGCCAGAAAAGTATGTTAACAACAATAAAGTCTACATACAGAAATAGGAGGGTACTGTAGCGGTGATTTAGTCGACGAGCTATTCGGAAAAGCTGGAGCTATGGTCGGAACACACGACCTACCCGTCGTCTAGCCACTTCAGAAGCGAAACTTTAGAAAAGCTTAAAGCACACAAATAATTTAGTCTAACACCAACGCCTCGCGGCACGCGAAGCAATCCGCTGACTTACATTTTGCTGGGAGTTTGCTGGGGGAGGCACCAGTACCTCCGGGATAAAATTAATTGAGGCGATCCACACGAGACACATAATGGGCGTACTGGATTACCTGTAAAGTGCGCCTTCTACTCGTGAGTCCAAATCCAGGAATAGTAAAAAATGTCGATCATTCGTTGGGAAGACATTGATCATAGAATACACAACTCAGGCGAGACCTAAGACGAAAATCGCCAAAAATTCGCCATGTCGCCATGCAAAATTTTAGGTCGTCACGGGCTTCTCAAATTCGCCAATTTGGCGAAAAGTGGCCACTAGTGGCAGCCCTGGCCCTGACGTCTTGAAGCCCCGGCAGTCATCGTATTCGCCGTTGTTTCTTTCCTGTTATAGTCTTGCATCACGCGCTAGCTATGTACAATGTGTCCTCTCGTGTACGTGTGCCATCTCGCATAAAAACGAGAGAAAAAAAGTCGTTGCGAATTAAGGGAGGGCTTTCACAAAAACAAGCCCGCCCCGCCCTGTTTTTCTGGAATGGGAGGGGGTGTGTAGGGAAATCACTGAACGGCTGTTCCTTGTCGTGTGTAGCCGGCAAAAATGCTGACGGATAGTCGAATCCTGGAGCCGTGGTCCACACACCGATTGTTTCGCTCGAACCACTTTTGTGAGAGCGCTGCTGTGCAGTAGCGCACAAGCGTTGTCATGTGTACTTTGGCTCCCAAGTGTCAGCTGTCACTCCTAGTGCTTTGGAGACCGCTACATCTCCTAGAGCAAGAAGCAGCCGCCACCTGCGACGATTACCCCCGAATTCGGTCCCTTTTGATCGAGACAAGAAATGATGACAACTCCGACGACAAGCCAGGTAAGTCATACCAACGATGCCCACATTTTTATTCTCGCCATGTTTTTCATGCGCAACAGGCACGAAGACCGTTCCATGGAGACATTTTCGAAGATGTTGATGACTGGTTCCACCACTTTGATCGGGTTGCCAACTTCAACGAATGTGATGATGTTCGCAAGCTGCAGAGAGTTTACTTCGCATTGGAACATTCCGCGGCAACGTGGTGCGAGAACCACGAGGGTTTCTTTGCGACATGGCAAGAGTTTAGTCGACAGCTCCGCGACGCGTACCGCTACGCAGGAAGGAAGGAGAGAGCTGAAAAAGCCATCACATGCAGGAAGCAGCGACCGAACGACAGAGTTTCAATGCCTGTCGAGGACATGCTTCGACTCTTTCGGCGCGTAGACCCTCCCATGTGAGAGGAAAAGAATGTGCGGCATTTGATGCGCGGGGTGAAAGAACAGCTTTTCGCTGGACTCGTGCGCAATCCAGCGACAACAGTGGCCGTGTTGAGCAGTGAGGCAACCACAATGGAGCGTACTCTCCAGCTGCGGACGTCATAGCACGAACGCAACCATATCGCGGCAACAGCATGCTCCATCTGATCTGACAGCTAGAGGCGAGCCATCGCAGACAATATACAAAGTATCTTGCGGGACGAACTGTGACAACTCCATGCCGTGGGAGCCCAACCAGGTGTGACCGCACTGACGGACGTAATCAGACATAACAAAAATTGGCCGCGTAACTGCGTGCTTCGCTGCAAATGTCGTCGAAAGACGACAGAGGAGCGCTGCGTTAGAGTTAGTGTATATGCTACCTTTGGGTAGCAGAGTTGCCCATAGGTCTGGCAAGCGACCATGGCTATGTCGCGAATACTCACTCCGTTTTTGCAGGTGACATGCCTACCGGGTCACCGGTCGACATGTTTGGCGTGTCGAAGACGGGTGATTTACTTTAATGTGAATGACTAGTGTCAATCCAGTTCGCTGCAGCGGCGCCATCGAGAAGTACAAAACTTGGCCCCAGCGTCAGCTTCTCCGCAACGCATGGTTGATAGCGGCGTTTGGAAGACAGATGCGCAACTGTTCTACCTAAAGGCAGCATATGCAGTAACACTACGCTGCTTCAGATATGGTCGCTATCTGGCAATACGTCGGGAAACAGGCTTGTGCAGAGGGCACGGAGGAGGAATGTTCTTTCCTTCCTCCGTGGCAGAGGGCGTTCGTCGGCGCGTCGCATTTTCAGCGCAGCCGCATTGTCAGCGCAGCTGTAGAAACTAGGGTCTTTAGAATTACGTATCTGTGTATTTTCTATTAAACGAACACACCATCTAATATTTACCTAGTGATGTTGCGCCTCAGATAGGCGTTATATTTACTTTATGATCGACAACGTTCACAAATATGAACAGCCGTACCAGTTCAAGCTCGATGGGCGGTAAGCAAGCGGTTCAACTTTGGCCGGGTGGCTGAATCGGGTGACAGACAGACAAACAGACAGACCAAAATTTCTGCGTTTAAGTTCCCCATGAAAGACTATCGTCTTTATTAAAGCAGGTGGTCGTATCTCTTGCACCGCTCGGACCACCACTACCTGAGGCCCCCGTGCTGACAAATGCGGCGCCACTCCCATCTTCTGCGCCGCCAGCAACATGTCTCAAAATGGAGACAATGGACCAGGCTACGCACCCATTCCTGGGCATCGCTTCGAGTCCACTGTGGCCAAGCGGGTCACCTGTATCGCAACTGTCAGTACCGCCAACTAGGTCTCCCCGGTTTCGATCCTTATGCTCGATGCCCACGCTACGGTGAGCGCCCCCTCGAAATCGAAGCGTATCTCAAAGGCCAGCGAATTCATTCGACTGTTAAGCGCCGCCAATGGAGATCGCCTTCGCCTCACCGCTCTACGTCACCTAGCTTGCCCTCGCCGTCGTACGCTCCTTTCAGGAGCCGGTCACCGAGTCCTCGCACGGGAAACTAAGAACCACGACTTCAGGGAGTGAAGTCGCTCTCTGACGAAATTTCAAAGAACCTCCCTCGACAGAACGACCCGACGATGAGGGTTCCGGTTTTTTATGTTTCCGACAGTAAAACAGTTCGATTCTGTCAACATCGCTGTCTTGGTGGACAATCATGCTGTCACCGCCCTCGTTAAATCGGCACCGACTATTCTGCTATGAGCGCTGTACTGGTATCTCAAATGAGGAAACCGTGGCAAGGACCCCAGCTGTGCACAGCAGATGGTCACTTATGGGAATAACTGCGTCAACACTTACGGTGTCTTTCATCGTGCTGCCTGTGTTTTCTATGCGAGTCAACCTGCGAATGGGCTTTTTTCGTGAATGTGGCACAGTCATTGACCTCTGTGGATTACCTGTGTCATTCGAGGAACCTTTTTGTGCCGCGACTGAAAGCAACCGATTCCCAAAGCCAGCGTTAGGTGTTGCCGTTGATTCTGCGACACTGCAGCCTCGAAGCAGCCTCTTTGTCACTGGTGAATTGGGTCAGGACGTGTTCAACGCTGTAACTGGGGAGGCAAATTTGTCTTTCCTTCTGTCACGACAAATCTGCGTTGCCCGCGTAATAATTCAACCTGGCAACAGACGAGTTCACCTGCTGGTCGCGAGCTTCAGCGACAAAATATCATCACCTTACCGGACCTACCGACATTGCATACCTTGAGGAAATAGCCGACGCCCAGAGTTGTCAACATTAGCTTCACTTTCGTCGGGCGACTATTCTGCCGAGGCCTTCAAGAGCACTCTCGACGTAAACCAGGGTCTACCCTCAGCACAACGAGAAACCCTTTGGGTATACTCAGCTCATTTCAAGGCGGGATCACTACAACATTGAAGTTTAACGAGACGCCGCTTGCTCAGCATCGTATCATGACCGAACCCTCCACAAGACCCATTCCACAACGTGCCTACAGGGTGTCGCAAGAGGAACGAGACACTATACGTGGCGAAATTCAGCAGATGCTTAAAGACGACATCATCCAGCCATCGACCAGTCCCTGCGCGTCGCCAGTTGTGTTAGTAAAGAAGGATGGTACGTTGCGCTTTTGCATCGATTATCGGAAATTGAGCAAGATCACCAAAAAGACGTTCATCCTCTACCCCGAACAGATTACTCCTTGGACCGCATACGGAATGTTAGATATTGTTCCTCCATGAATGTACAAACTGTCTACTGGCAAACTGCACTTGAGAGCGTGACCGCGAAAAGACGGCTTTTATTACTCCTGACGGCCTCTAAAAGCTGAAGGCCTTGCTTTTTGGTCTATGCTCAGCGGCAACTACTTTTCAAAGGATGACGGATACAGTTCTGACAGGGCTCATATGGAAATTATGCCTCGTTTACCTTGACGACATGGTGCTGGGGCGTAGCCAGGGGGGGGGGGGGGGGGTTCAAACCGCCCCCCCCGAAATTATTCAGTTTTGCTTGTGTATGTGAACACGCGCACGTACAAACGCAGGCACGAACATACGTAAAGTATGGCTGAACCCCCCACCCCCGCAAAAATATTCTCGCTACGCCGCTGACGTGGTGGCCTTCGCAGACGCGTTTGAACAAAACGTCCCGCGCCTTCGGGCACTCCTTCAGGCAATAAGTACAGCTGGGCTTTGTCTCAAACCTGAAAAGCGCCATTTTGAGTAAGAAGAACTCAAATTTCACATTCTGAGCCATGCAGGCATCCCCCCAGACCCCGAGAAAACCAGCGCCGTTGCCGCATTTCCCGTGCCCGCAAGCAAGTCGGACAAACGCCGATTTTTGGAGCTCTGTGCGTGCTACAGGCTCTATGTAAAAGATTTTTGAAGATCACTGAACCCCGCAATCAACTTACAAACGACGGCATCCCGTTTGTTTGGTGCAAGGATCAGCGCCATGCGCTCGTCAACCTCCGAAACCATCTCCAAGCTGCACCTCTACTGGGTCATTTTGAAAAAAAAATGCTGACACAGTGTTACTCACAGACGCCAGCAACGTCGGAATAGGAGCCTTATTGGTTCAGTGCCACAGAGGCGTATAGCGCGTGATTGCTTATGCGAGCAGAAGGTTACCACCTGCTGAGAAAATCTGTTATAAAACATATAGATTGCCTAGATGTTTGGGCCGTAACAAAGGTTCGGCCATACTTGTAAGGCCGCCCATTCAAGGCAGTTAGCGACTACCACTCCCTTTGTTGACTCTCGAATCTCAAAAGCTCCTTCAGGTTGTCAAGCACGATGGAGCCTTCGGCTACAAGAATTCGACGTCGCCATAGTACACAAGTCTGCGCGGAAACACACCGGCGCTGACTGTCTTTCACGTGCGCGAGTTGGAAATGCCAACACTGGCCTCGAAGACGGCAACACTTTTATTTCTGCCGTATCAGCAAGTAATTTGGCTCAGCAAGAGCGTGACGACTCGGAGCTCAGCCTCCTCACTGACCACCTGGAAGGGCACACATCCCACCCTCTTCGAAGTTTGCCGCACTCGCTAGCCTCCTTTTATTTTCGGGATGGAGTCCTTTATAAGAACTTTCAGCATACGCAAGCTACATACGTGCTAGTTGCGTCAACTACGCTTCGCGACAGTTTACGCGCTTGTCATGACGAACGACCGCCCGGACACCGTAGCTATACGCGCACGTTCCAACGAATTCGCCGCTCCTACTAGTGGCTACGTCTCGAGAAGATTGCGAAGCACTACGTTCTATCAAAACTTGAAATTCGGCAAGACGATACGTAGCTGATGGGAAATATTGCGCGAAAAAACAAGACAATTCACCAGAACGAGGGAGGCAGGATGGGCGCGTTCTGTGTATCTCGTTGTGGTGAATCGTGTTTTTGCGCAAACAATTTCCCATCAGCACTACGTTCGCACATGTTGCGACGTATAACGACGTAAGTCTCGAACCATGCGACCAGCGGAACTGCTACAACAGTAGCCACACCGAAGGCGCCTTTTCATCAGATTGGCATGGATTCCCTGAGATCATCCGGACGTCTTCGTCTAGAAATCGGTGGATTGTGGTCGCTACAGTTTGCTTAACACGAACTGCGAAACAAAGGCATTTCCAAAAGCTACCGCAGCAGACATCGCCTATTTCAACACGAAAGTGTTTTATGCCGGGGTCCACCAAGACTTCAGTGACGTATTTCCGTCACGGAAATGACGTCGAAAAAATTTACACGATCAGATGGCAAAGAAAAAAGTTCCGTCAACGGGCATCGAACCCACGACCACTCGGTCCGCAACAACAGATGCCGGGCACGCTATCCAGTGCGCCACGGTCACAGACTCCAGAGGCTTTACAAACGCGCCTTTTATATCTACCACTCTCCCGGTCGGCGTGGTGGTGTTGCCCTCTGGGAGCGGTAAAGTAATTCGTCATTACTGTGGCCTACGCGATTAGCATCTGCACCGCGTTACACGTCCGTCCCATTCTGCGCGGTTTCAATAGAAGTTCAATTTTCTCAATGCCTTAACACAGCGCGAGGTGGCGATCTTAGACCAAGCGTCGTAAAAGAGTCGGCCTCGCTCATAGCATCACGCGAATCCAAACCAAAATTACACCATCTCACGCTAAAGGGGACCATGAGGCGATGCGAAGCCGGAGCACTTGCACGATCGCGTTCCGTTGGCGTTCGTTGGGCATGCTACCGACCTCGCGTCGTGGAACGCGAAGAGGGACGCTACGCGCGTCGTATCTTCCATCTAGCCTGGCCGTTAATTCTCACAGGGCGAGCGGGGAACGCGGTCGACAGGCGGGCAAGAGGGGGGCAGCGTGTGAGAGGAGAGAGAAGCGGAGGGGACGCGCATGCGCTCGAGCTCATCGCGGCGTTGCGCAGGAGAGAATTTCGACATGTCTAGCCCGCGGTTCAGAGGAAGAGTGGAAAGGGGGAGGGGAGATAGGAGGGGAGAGGGAAAGAGGAGAGGGAAGGGGAGAGGAAAGGTGGAGAGGGGGAGGAGAGAGGGAAATGAAGAGTGGATGGGAGAGGGTGAGTGGAAAGGAGGTGTGTGGAAGAGGGTATGCGCATGCGCAGTAAGGGTGGTCACGCCGCACACCACCACCACAGGATTGAGCTCAGCCTTAAGATACTTCGCATCTAAAAATAGCTCTGCGACGCGCGCCTGCCTCACCTGGCTGTAACACCGCGTTGCCTGCTGACGCATTCGCCCCGCGAAAAATCGCGGCCGGGCTACCGGGGCGCCACGACACGCGAGACGCTATTTATAGCGACTCGAGGTCAGCAGTAGGAGCATTTGAAAATGGTGTTATTTCTAAGCAGGCCCTTCGGCTCCTCGAGGGTAAGGAAATCACACACCACTTCATTTGCTGGTTCCCCGCACATCAGGGTCAGATAGAGGGTGTTCTCCCCAACCTCAATGAGTCGTCTCATGGGGATGCGCGCGACCTAACCTACCGCGCTTCCCCCGGACAGCTTGGAGACGACTCCATCGAGAACAGGGACACTCCTTCTACCTACAACGAGATTACAAAATATTTTTACCTCGCTCGCAGAATTCACTCTCTTCCACATCCGCTGCTCAACAGAGCTCAGGCCCTCACACTACGGCTTTTGCAAACGAATACATATCCTAACCCGTGTCTCCTAGACAGGATCTATCCCGATATTTATACCTACAGTTCTTGTCCCTCGTGCGGAGAAATATCCACTTTAGAACACATGCTCTGGCGGTGTGCCCGGTCACACTCTACAGTCGATAATAACTCGGCCAGGTGGGTGTGGCCCTCTGTAGCCCCCTTCTTGCTGAACAACTATGGGCTGTCCAGCAGGCCCACGATGCGGCCGAGAGGCTTGGCCTTCCGGTCCCTACGTGGGAGCGGCCCGCTACGTGTTGAGACGCGTCCTGCAGGACCTCAATAAAGTTTACCATACCATACCGGGGCGCCACGACGCGCTTTGCGTTTTGCTCTAGTCCGGCCGTGGTGTTGAATCACATTTTAACATGCTGCGGGATGGCGACCAAGTTCTGCGTCCATTATGCCACGCTCTTCTGGCTATCACACCTCGTTCTCTGATTACGCTTTCACCGTTAACTACTACAGCTACCACAAGGGTTTGTTTAATCATTTAACATGGAAGTTAGTGTCGGGATTAAGATGTACCATAAATAATCAAAGTGGGTACATCCACGTTAAACGGTGCTATATTAATAATAATATCTTGGGTTTACGTCCCAAAACCACGATGTGATTATGAGGGACGCCGTAGTGCAGGGCTCCGGAAATTTCGACCACCTCCTGAAATTTCGACAAACGGTGCTATACCTGCCAGACATCAATATGCATTGTGCAAACTCTATTATATCAATTCAGTTACTTCTGTAAACATTCAGTTACTTCTGTAAGGGCACGCTTTACTTTCGTGTTATTCCGATTCCTATGAGGGAATGATCAACCATTTTTTTCCCGTTAACATCGTCCTCCGTCACGGAGCGCCAGCTGTTAACATGACTGATAGTGGGACAGCTTTCACCACAGAGATGCTGCAAGAAGTCTTAAGGTTAAGCGGCACGGAACATGGCAAAACAACGGCTTATCACCCGCAAATAAACGGGCTGACTGAACGACTGAACAAGACATTTGCAGACATGCTATAAATGTGGGTATGTATTGAACACAAGAACGGGGGCGACATGCTTCCTTACGTCACCTTTGCGTATAAATCTGCAGTTCAATAAAGTGCAGGTTTCACCCCTTTACGCTTAGTCCACGGTCGAGAGGTCACCGCAATGCTCGACGCCACGCTCCTGCCCGACAACCTAGGAATATTTCACACGGATGCTGCCTTGTTCGCTTAACGCACAGAGGAGGCCCGTCAACTGGAGCGACGCCGTATTCAGTGTCGTCAAACTGCAGACGCACTCCGCTACAATCTTCGTCACCGAGAAGTTACTTTCAATGCTGATGATGAAGTCTGAGTGTGGACCACCACCCTACAGTACGGCCATGCAGAAAAGCTGCGGCGCCGTTACTTCGGTCCTCACAAGATTTTACGACATCTCAGCGACGTTACATACGCGGTTCTACACCTCGAAACGTTCCCGTCGCCTTCCCCAAGCTGAAGTCATTCATGTTTCTAGGCTAAAATCGTACTTTTCCCACTGTGACTCGACTGTGGAGTGACTTTGACTTCAGTGACGACTTAGCGTGGCTCCTTTCGTTTTCTGTGTTCCGTTTTGTTCTTTCCTGTTATTTCCTGTTTTGCCCTCATATACAGCATCGAGACGATGATTCTTTGGGAGAGAGGGTAATGACACAAACCATCATTTTTGAACCATCCGTTGTGGCATGTACACGTTTGGGCGTGAAGAAGATAACGTTTTTGCTGCTCTGGTTCCGGGGCAGATAGCGACTCCTGGTTGTCTGTCGTGTTTCGCCCGCGAGAGTATACATGTAATATAGTGAAGCGAAGTCCAGTGTTACAAACTGTGCTGTCGCAAACCTGCGCTTCCGTTTATATTTACATGAGCACTGACGTCACGCCGCCTCTTAGTGGCGCCTTATCATACACAATGATGTTTTGATGCTTGGTTCGAGGTTTTCTTCATTGAAAGGAACATTTTATATGGCTTTTTGACCTCGCGCCGCCTCTACAGGTGCCTGATCATCCATGATGCGGTGTCGATGCTTGTGGCTTTCTTTATTGTGGAATACTGAGCAGTATGCTGTATGCCAAGTGGTTTTTACAGCAAAAGCTGTTATGAGACCACAGCAAGGGCCGTTTTTGGCGCCGTAGTTGTCTGCCGCCGCCGACGGTGTCTTGGCTTATTTGCTCATATAGCTACTGCCAGAGGCAAGCTCAAATCATGCAAAAACACTTATCTGTCACTGTCGTGCCGGAACCCTGGAAAAACACGTCTTTCCACTACCACTCCTACACTGGACTCCTGGGAGTGTCATGCGATTGTTAGTCAGCGCCGATCGCAGCCATAGCAGTGAGTTCGCGACACTTTTTCTGCCTGATCGCGTCGCCTAGCACGTGATATACCTACGACCTGGCAGCTGACCAATCATCACTCGATTACTACGTGAAGGCATTAGGTCTGCCAGAACGATAGCCCCGCTAGGAATAAAGGAAAAAGGGAAATTTGGAGACTTGGTTTTTCTTTGTTAGACACAAGATAAATGAGAACAGACCATAATGCCAAGGAAAGTGTATAGGGGTTGTAGTTTTAACAATTATGGTATAAATCTGAAGAAAGGAAAGTAGACGAACAAATAACTTTCCGCTAGCGGGGACCGAACCTGCAACCTTCAAATTACGCGTCGAATGCTCTACCAACTGAGCTACAGCGGCGCTCATTCCCCTTTACAATTCAACGACCTCGCTGTGCCGTCAATAAAGTTGTTTCTCTCTCTCTCTCTCACATCTGTGCATTTAAACCTGGTCGTGTTAGTCAGTGCCGATCACAGCCGTGGCGGTAGTGTGGGACCCTCTTTTTCTGCCAGCTGTCGTCACGAAGTACGTGATCTTTTAGGACCTTGCAGCTGACCAATAATCCCTCGCATACAACCTGAAGGCATTGGGTCTGCCAGAATGAGACTCTCGCTATTGCCACGTGCGTTTCTTATTATCACTTTTGCTGTGTTCGGTTTTCGCCCACGGGGACTGTCAGCAACGCTCAGCGCGTGCCACGTCTCATTGTTCGAGAAGCTTCGCGATCATTGTAGATCGTTTTGTTAAGATTGCGCGCAAGACGCGCACACTCAAGCTTATACTAGAATTTGCGCGACAGCCAGCGATAACGCTGGAACATTCGACGGCACATGTTTAAAGGCCGACGCGCTTCACCGCTTGGCAGTTGATCGACGGTCGACGCTCTGTTCGCCGCTATCAGTGTATTGCTGTAGTTTCAGTTTCCCGGCCACAAGTTCGGCCAAATAAAGAGTTTCATTTCTGACATGCTGACTGCTGCCTTCGTCGACGTCACGACCACGTGACATCTGGTGGAGGTGCTGTTCATCCATATTCCGGACGCCCCCGTCAGGACGTGAACCCAGCCCACGTCGCGGAGAAGACATCGAAGCCAAAGCCAACTACGACCAGCGATCTAGCCGTAGGCAACAAGGTCTACCACCGGAGTACGGGCCTCTACCCGACAAGACCAGGAAGACGCCGACCATGACCACCACATCAGCGACGGCGATAGCACCCATGGCGCCTGCACCTGTGCTGCTACGTCACCGCTCGAAGACCCGGAATGTTGGCTTGAAAGGTGCGACCACGTTGCTCTTTTCAACAACTGGACTGATAACGACAAGCTACGGAACGTGTATTTCGCCTTGGAATACACCGCTCGAACATGGTTCGAGAACCGAGAGGCCACGCTCACAACCTCGGACCTTTTTCGCGCCGCTTTCTTGGACACCTTCACGAGCGTCGTCCGGAAGGAAAGAGCCGAAACCCTGCTAGAGACTCGTGTACAGCTGCCGAACGAGAACATCGCCATGTACACTGAAGAAATGGTCCACCTTTTTCGCCATGCTGACCCCGCTATGTCCGAGGAGAAGAAGAACCGCTTCCTAATGCGAGGAGTCAAGCAGAAACTCTTTGCCGGCCTTGTTCGTAACCCGCCTAAGACGGTCGCGGAATTCGTCTCGGAAGCCACAACCATTGAAAAGGCGCTTGAAATGCGTACGAGGCAGTACAACCGCCGGATTCCCACGATGACCTACGGGGAGGTTCAAGCGCTGTAATCCGACGACCTGCAAGACACGATCAGAGCGATCGTGCGGGAGCAGCTGCGAAAACTGTTGCCTTCCTCGCAGCCTCAAGTAGACTCGATTAATGACGTCGTACGCCAGGAAATACAGCAATCCTTGGGAGCACCTCAAGTAGTGCAGCCTGAGCCACAAGGGATCAGCTACGCCGCTGCAGTCCGCCGCAGCGCTCCTCCTCGCCCGCGTCAAGACGCCGTGCCGTCGCTGCAGTTCTGCCGCCAGGCACCGCCGCCACCACGACCGACGCCATACCGCCCGCCGACAGGACAACGCTGCGCCCCTCGAAAGACCAACGCTTGGCGTGCCCCTGACAACCGACCGCCCTGCTATCACTGCGGGGAAGCTGGCCACACATACGGCCAATGCCAGTACCGTCAGATGGACCTACGTGGCTTCGCCGTCAACGCACCGCCTCCACAGCGTGGTGAGTTGCCACGCGACATCGCCGACTACTTGGCCACCACTGAATGGGCACCTCGACGTACCTCGCGTTCGCCGTCGCCTGGGCGCAACCGGTCCCCTCAGCTATGACAGCAGTACAGCGGCCCTAACCTGGGCCGTTCCGCGAGCCCATATCCGGAAAACTAAGGGCAGCAACCGATGGAGGTACGGTTGCTGTACGACAAACTACCGAAGATCCTCCGCCCACGACGACGACGACGCGGCGAAACACTCAGAACACGACGCGAACCAGACAGACACCTGACGACGAAACCTCGCGCACCGAAGATCTGACGACGCGACATAGAAGCAGCGGAACAAACCGACGCAGCCGTGATCCGACGCCACCACCTAACCGCAACGCAAGACGACGACCTAGTGACCTCGACGTTCTGATCGACGGCCACAACGTCACCGCTTTCGTCGATACTGGAGCCGACTATTCCGTCATCAATGGGCCGTTCGCCGCAACGTTGAAGAAAGTTAGGACTGCTTGGGAAGGCCCCGAGATCCGGACCGCTGGAGGCCATGTAATAACGCCGACTGCACAGCGAGAGTCACCATTAATATTCGCACTTATGCTGCGAGCTTCGTAATCTTGCAACATTGCTCGAGGGATGTCATACTTGGCATGGACTTCTTACACCATCACGGCGCCGTCATCGACCTAAGAACCAAGTCGATAACTCTATCGTCGAGGAAGCGACACCGCCGGATACGAACCCATGTCAACATGCCCTGAACGTGATCGAGGATCAAGTCACCATTCCTTCTAGATCCAGCATCATAATTCCCGTCGGCACCGAAACGGCTGAATGCATCTGAGGTGTCATCGAGAGCGATCAGCGTTTGCGGCTAGACCGTGACATTTGCGTCGCAAGAGGCATTGCTCGGCTGTATGAAGGAAAAGGAAGCGTCATGCTAACGAATTTCAGCCAAGAATACCGACACCTGAGCAGGGGCACGACGAATGCGTACATCGAAGAAATCTTGGCTGTCAGCGATGCGTTTGCATTTTCAGATTCTGATGAAGCTACAACGACAACCGAAATGTATGAGCCATCCTTCGACGTAAACACAAGCCTTCCCGACCGCCAACAGCAACAGCTCCGACGCCTTCTGAAGAAAATGCCGGCAGATCCCACGCAATGTGGGAATCGAAGTAATGCGAAGCAGCCAGCAAAGAGCTGCATATATCGTCTTGTTTGTCATTGAGGCAAACTAAGTCATTCATGTCGTGACATCTAGTTCACTATATATCACAAGTTTGCCATGAATGCATGGATGTACAATCTGGTATATGCCATGCTAATGAAACGTGCATTCTGGTATATATATAAGATTCGTGATCTGCTATTCATATTCGACACGAACTCAGGTCATGCCGCACTGATTTTGGTATATATCCAGCCAACGAAACGGCCGCGAGCGCACCATGAGCGTGGCGTCTAAATCATGCCCTACTTGAATGCTCGTCATGATTGTCATATTAAATCCTGTTATTTATGGTCTTCCGACAGTCACGTCACGCAATACCAATTTTGGTGTATATCAAGCGAGCGAAACGTCCGCCAGCGCACCATGAGCGTGGCACATAAGTCATGTTATACATGACATGCGTGTCATGATTTCATAT